>NC_138551.1:79793859-79893739 GCF_964273705.1 Natrix helvetica | reverse complement strand
GGGCCAAATAAATAACAAATTACACGGAATGATATAAAGGCAGGGCAGGGCAGGGCAGGGCAGGGCAGGGAGCTGGCAGGCTACCTGGCTTACCTTTTGGCTTGTGGCTTATTAGAATTACACCTACATTGGCATCCTTCAGTTTCAAAAGACTATGGCATCGTGCTCTGGAAAGAGGTCCTAATGCAGCATCTGGTGTGGCTAAAAAGTCCAATTTGTGAGTGGCAATCCCTTCCACACTGAGGGCAGATACGTTCTGTCCCCTGCCCAGCCCCTAGATTTCGCTGGTTCCGGGACTGCCTCTTTGCCTCAGCCTGCCGAACAAGTGTCTCTTTAAATTGGAAAAGGTCATGGTGCGTCTTTAGCCTCCCAAGATGAGCAATCAGAGGTCCAGGTTTCCCAGCTGTTAATGTCCATTCCCAAGGCCTTTAGATCCCTCTTGCAGATATCAAAGCTATCTGCAAGAGGGATCTAAAGTTAGAATTAAAGTTAGAATTATTTATTTAAAATTAGAATTATTATTGGGTCAATTATATCAGCCTTTCTTGGGCCTGCCTAGTTACCATTGGGTGATTTTTCTCCCAAGGCTGGAAAGAGCGATAATGGGAGTCATGTGGCAGCATTTCTTGAAGAAGTAGCAGACTGCCAAAATCTTCTCCTCCCAGAAGTAATGAATGAAGTCCCCCTCAGCCCTTGGAATCAGCAAAACCCAACAGGACACGCATTCCCCCCATTGTTTGTTCTGTCTCCGTGCTTGGTCACTGCTGTTCCTTGACTTCTCAAGCTTAGACTTTCTAGATTTTACATTTTATTTGAGTATATATTATAGACCTTGAGATTGCACTGAAGGCAATACGGGGAAGGAAACACTGCTTTAACACTCGCTTAAGGACTCCTCAAACCTGCCTCATGACCTGAGAACAAGATGAGAAAATGAGGACACGCAGGAGAGTCTAAGAGGGGAACAGAGAGACCGACTGATTAGCACAGTTTTGTTCCAGCACTTAGACTTATATTCCGCTTCACAGTGCTTTACAGCCAGAGGTGATATTCATTCAGTTCTTACCAGTTCTGGAGAACTGGTAGTGGAAAGTTTGAGTAGTTCGGAGAACCAGCAAATACCACCTCTGGCTGGCCCCGCCCCCATCTATTTGCTACCTCTCAAGTCCCAGCTGATTGGTGTCCCAGTTGATCGGCTTGGTCTTGTTGCCCTGCACAGGAGAACGGAGCTGGAAAGAAGGTTAGTGGGATGGGGAGGAAATGGGGATTTTGCAGTATCCTTCCCTCACCACGCCCACCAAGCCACGCTCACCAAGCCATGCCATGCCCACAGAATCGTTTGTAAAAAGTTTTTGAATCCCACCGTTTACAGCCCTCTCTAAGCGGTTTGTAGAGTCAACCTACTGCCCTCCTGGGTTCTCATTTTACCAACCTTGGAAGGAAGGAAGTCTGAGTCAGCCTTGAGCCAGTGGGGATCGAAGTCCTGACAGTGAGCAGGGAGGTGTTCGGAAGGTATGTCACTGATCCTCTCACAAAGTGGTGCACTTATGTGCAGGAACAATCACCATCAGCCCTATTTTCCCCAGGGAAAGGCTCCTGACCATTTTTCTGTGTCACCCTGGAGAAAACATATACACTCACTGAACTTTTCCAGAAAAAGGAAAGGTACGCTTGCCTTCTGTACAGGTTTCATTGGTGAAATGGCACAGGGGGAAGGAAGTCCTTATTCCTGGTTTCTTTGATTTTACTTTTTTTTTAATTTTCACATGCAATTTGGAAGGAAGGAAAAAAGGGAGGAAGGGAAGGAGGAAGAGAGGGAGGGAAGGAAGGAAGGAAGGAAGGAAAGGAAGTGTAGAAAGTTAGCACCCAGCCCTCTCCTAGAAAAATGAAATATCCTGAGAAATATTGAAAAGACAGAATATTATATTTCCCTGGATCAGAAATGGAGAAACACGATTTTAGGCAGGAAACAGATTTACTCTTAATAGCCCCCACCTTTCTCAATGGGTCATTAGGGGCCCTGAGCTAGTTTACATAACAAAGATAGAACTAGCCTTCTACAGAAACTCACCACATGGCATCTGGGAACTCAACCAAACTTGGACTCAAAACACAGCCTAGAGAGTTGCCCCTGGATGGCCCCATGGGAATCTGACAACAAATCAGAATACATTTCTTACACAGGAACAGGAAACAGAGAGGTGGGGCCGAACAGAGAGTATAAAGCCAGGAACTTTCAGCATCTGACTCTCCTTTCTTCTTCAGCCAACATCTGAAAGTATGTGATCCCCCTTTTCTGTTCAGGAGCTCAAACCATGAGATCCTGTCCACCATTAAACCATCTTTCCAAGCAGCCTCCATGTTTCCAGTGTCTTTCCCCCCACTTGGAACTGAACCCAGAAGGACATTTCTTCCAACAGAAGGAAGGGAGGGAGGGAGGGAGGGAAGGGAGGGAAGGAAGGAAAGAAGGGAAAGGGAAGGAAGGAACGAAGAGAGGGAGGGAAGGAAGGAAGGGAAGGAAGTGAGGGAGGGAGGGATGGAAGGAAGGAAGGAAGGAGGGAAGGAAAGGGAAGGAAGGAAGCTTTCTAGATTATTGCAGTGCTTCAAAAATCTGTGAAATTTCTCTGACCAGATGCTAAGTCAAAAAGTCGTGTCTGCGGAGGAAAGTTGGAGAGAATTAAAGTAATAGGACACAAACGTTTTGCCTTGCCACATGCTAGGCATCATTTTGAACAATAATAGCATCTGACCTTAAGAAGTATGGTAGCAATATGTGAAGGGGGAATGGGAGGGTCCAGCTGGCCTTGGCCATGGAGATCTTTTCCATATGCTTACCACATACAGAGATAAAAATAATGCAAACATCTCCTTGCTGACTCATTTGAATGGTGCTCCATGAAGGCTGGGAGCCTTGCATTTGTGATGCACGATTTCTCAAGAGCCCAGGGAGACAAGCAGGTGAATCATATGTCAAAGGCAGAGAGACGCACTAGAAGGGGCCTCTCGAGCTCCACCACTTGCAGACAGGCATCTTAAGCTTCCAGCTGGGAATTTCCCAGTATTTTGTGTCCGACTAGTGGTAGCCACTGGGAAAAGAAGGAATGCAGGCAGAGTGGCAAGTGGCGTTACCTTCTTCAAACTAGCCTTGTCGGTTGTGGGCATTTGTTTGCACAGCTTGAGTCTCCTGAGAAGAGGAAGCTGCGTTTTGAGATCTGGCTGGAACAATAATCTGCTGAGAAAGAGGAATGAAAGACAATCCAATTCACAGCAATTTATAATTTGAAAAAAAAAAAGGAGAATGATTCCATTTTGCATAGATTTGCTCCAAAGTGACAACAAATGCTTTGGGTTTACCAATATCAGGGGCAAAAGTAGAGATGAACAAATATTCTTCCCTTGGTTTTACTTTTGTTTAGGCAAAGTCAATGCAAATTGAGTTATTACATTTGCCACTTTCTGTTACTGTATTCCTTTTCCCCCAGGGTTCAAACTAAGCTGCAACCAAGCTACTAAGCTCCTTCTCTTTTCTCTTTTTGCAGAGTTTATCAAGCAAATTGGCATGACAAAGGATATGCTAGACAACCAGCGCTATTGCTCAGGAACTGATTGTTAGAAGTTGCAGGGTTACTGGGATCAGTGCTATGGCATATCATGGGGGTCTCCACCACAAGAGCAGATGGGCTGAATTATGTCATGTATGCTATGATGCCTTCATGGCATTGGTGCAAATGTATAAGGGGCGTGCATAAGCACACCAATGTACCTACCGTCCCTGTCCTAATGCTTCTTTTTATTCGTATCCATTTCATTTGTCCAAAATCATGTTTATACTTATATATGTTATCTAATACATGCTTGACAAAATAAATAAAATTTAAAAAAAAAACTAAAATATATTGGTCAGGCAAAGAAACCCTGGCACACCTGACATCTTTGTGGTTTGGACCAGGTGGTATTCAGCAGGTTCTGATCCATTCTGGAGAACCGGTAGTGGAAATTTTGAGTAGTTCAGAGAATCGGTAAATACCACCTCTGACTGGCCCTGCCCCCATCTATTCTCTGCCTCCTGAGTCCCAGCTGATCTGGAGAGAATGGGGATTTTGCAGTAACCTTCACCTTGAGTGAGAAGGGAATAGAGATTTTACAGTATCCTTCCCCTGCCACGCCCCCAAGCCACACCACACCCACCAAGCCACGCCCACAGAACTGGTAGTAAAAATTTGAATCCCACCACTGGACCAGGCGTCTAAGAACACTCTATGTTTCCCACATCCATTATGTGGGAAATATAGAGAAATAGGTCAGCAAATCATGGAGTATAACATGGACAACCTCACACAGAGTGGATGGTTCTTATACAAATTGGAATACATTTATTAGTTTTGGGTGCTAACATTTGAACACTTAAGCAGTCCTGCCACAGAATAAGAGATTTTGATATTTGCAAAATATAGCCTGAGAATCCTCAATCTTGAGACAGTTGTGATGCATTGGGAAGGATATTGGAAGGTAAAGAAAGATCAAACGTAGGATCATAAGGTAAAAGTAAAGGTTCCCCTTGCACATATGTGCTAGTTGTTCCCGACTCTAGGGGGTGGTGCTCATCTCCGTTTCAAAGCCGAAGAGCCAGCACTGTCCGAAGACATCTCCATGGTCATATGGCTGGCATGACCAAATGCCGAAGGCGCACGGAACGCTATTACCTTCCCACCAAAGGTGGTTCCTATTTTTTTACTTGCATTTTTACATGCTTTTGAACTGCTAGGTTGGCAGAAGCTGTGACAAGTAACTAGAGCTCACTCCATTATGCAGTGCTAGGGATTCAAACCGCTAAACCGCCGATCTTTCTGATCAACAAGCTCAGGATCTTAGCCACTGAGCCACCACTTCCCTCTGTAGGATCATAGCTCTATCCATTAGCTGCTGCCTTTTATGAGCAGGTCAATGACATGTTAATTTCTAAATATTTCTAAAGCAACTTCCAGTGTATCATTTCCTGAACAGTAATTGCGTTAGTCTCTTCTGTTGGTCTTCTCTAACAAACTCGGGAAGGTTCTTTTGTCAAATTCTGAAGAGGACTTAAATACCATATTTAAATCTTGATTTGATGGTAATTTCTTTGTTTGACTCCTGTGAGAGCCATGCAGTGTTGTTGAGAACAAGGCAGTGTACACGTTTAACAAATTATTATTATTTAAAAGATTTGGTTTTCAATTGAAAAACTTTCAGCCTTTTCCAAGATTTCAGTTTGTTTTAGAACAAACCCCAGGATGCAGTTTATCAACAGTATTTTCCTTAGAAGGTCTGCAGTTCTCAATATTGATTTCAAGATTAGTTCCTGCTAAAAAGGCAAAGGTTCCCCTTGCATATATGTGCTAGTCTTTCCCGACTATAGGGGGCAGTGCTCATCTCCATTTCAAAACCAAAGAGCGAGTGTTGTCCGAAAACATCTCCATGGTCATGTGACCGGCATAACAAAATGCCAAAGGTGAATGGAATGCTGTTACCTTCCCACCAAAGGTGGCCCCTATTTTGCTACTTGCATTTTTACATGCTTTCGAACTGCTAGGTTGGCAGAAACTGGGACAAGAAATGGGAGCTCACTCCGTTACCCAGCACTAGGGATTCAAACCGTCGAACCGTCGACCTTTCTGATCGACAAGCTCAGCGTTTTAGCCCCTTACAAAGAGGTTTTTGGGGATGGAACATAATCATACTTATTTTGATTGGACTTGATGGGAATGCTCCGTACGGCAACTGGCTATCAAGAAATATGTATCCAAATTAGATACAAACAAGCTCTATACCTTTCACTAGACATATATTTCTTTCATGAGGCAAAACTAAGTACTCAAAGAGATTAAATTGGTTTGACACCAACTTCATTTCACAACAGAATTACAGCAAGAAAAATGAGGGAAGTTCTCCCAATCTTCTGATCTCCAGACATGTGAGATTATCCTTTCAATCCAAGGGAAAGCTAATTGAAAGGCAAGAAGAATGGAGTTACTTCCCTATTCAAGCATAGAAACTGTTAGCCCTGAGAAGTAAGTCCAGGCAAGAAGCACAAACAGGAGTTCTAGCTGTAAGGTTACATTAAGTCTTCTCTCTCTTTCCTTTTACTCTCTGGAAAACTAGAGAGGGCATCTTCTGAAATGTATCCCAGACCACCATTTTTCTATTGGCTGAAACTTCTTTTGCATCCTACTTGCCTATCTGTTGCTCTCCCTCCTGCCTCTCAAGCAGAGGTGATATTCAGCAGGTTCTGAATCAGTTCTGGAGAACCGGTAGCGGAAATATTGAGTAGCTTGGAGAATCGGTAAATACCACCTCTGATTGGCCCCACCCCCATCTATTCTCTGCCTCCCGACTCCCAGCTGATCAGGAGGAAATGGGGATTTTGCAGTATCCTTCCCCTGGAGTGGGGAGGAAATGGGGATTTTCTTTCGCCTGCCATGCCCATCAAGCCACACCCACCAAGCCACGCCCACAGAACCGGTAGTAAAATTTTTTGAATCCCACCACTGCTCTCAAGGCCATTTCCACATACTATTAGAGAAACTGACTTGACTAGCCATTGATGGAATGCTATCTTCCAACAAAGGCTAATTTAGAAGACTCAGAGAGATCCTGTGATGGGACACTCTGCCATCCAAGCAGGGACAACTTAGGACAATGATGGATACCATTTTGGTGCCAAGTGTCCAAAGCGCATGCCCCAAACCCCAAAATGCAAAGTAACCACCCCTCCGTGCATCCGCCCTCGCCCTTCCCATTTTTGGCTTTCTGGTTGGTGCAGGAGGCCTTCCAGGCCCAAAATGGGGCATGGGGGGCACGCGTGCACCAGGGGTGGGTTCTGGTCAGCTTTATTGCCGATTCGCTCATACTCCCGCATGCGCAGTTCAATTAAAAATGTTTAATTGCCCCCCATGCATGCACATGTGCATATCGAGATAGGTTGCTAATTTTTTTACTACCAGTTTGGGTGCACTCCCATGCCTGTGCAATGCAGTGTATGCGCAGAAGCGTCTGGGTGGGTGGGCGGAGCCTCCCACCACTGCTACTACCTGTTCGGCCGATCCGGGCCAAACCGACAGCAACCCATCTTCAGCACGCATGCGCGGTGGAACTGGGCTGAGGCGATGGCTGGTTAGCCCACAGAGAGGGCACTGCCTGCTACCTGTGGCCCGCGTGCCATAGGTTTGCCATCACGGACTTAGGAGAATCAGCTCAGGATCCTGCCACAGCTACCCACAAACCCAAATTGGCCATCTGATGTGGGTATGTCACTATCCTTAATGATAGAACTGATCCTTGTTTTCTGTAACAAGAAATTATTACATCAGTGAAGATGTTCTTTGGGGCAAGCCTGACATACTTATATAAATTGCATTTGCATTTCCATACCTGATTTCTTTGAAGAAGTATGGTGTCTCGAAGTAAAGTTTGGGCATTTAACTTTTGCAATCTGCTTCTCTGCATGGGCTGACATATAATCCCAGGCTTGCCGATCAAACATTTTTGTTTATTATTTATTCATTCTTCCATGCATGCATTTCTCTAAAAGAAACAATTGTGTACTTTAAACTTCTTTAGTCAACTTGGGATGATCATGAAAAAACTAAGCTGGATCAGACCTTGTTGGTACATGAATGGGACACCAGAGAAAACTGCAGTGTGATAGGGTAGATGGAAAAGTAAAACAAAAAACCGAAAGATGGTAACAATAAACAACTTCCATACTCGTTGCCAAAATATCTACATGGCTGTGTTCATGTTGTGATCAGAAGCCAAGCTTACTTAAGGAAGATATTACTTCCCACCCCCACTCACAATCATAGGTTTTATGGGATTCCTTTTATAGAAATAGTAATTTGTTCCCATCCTACCTCACTCCATTTTCCTTTATATCTAGGATACATAGAATGGAAAACCATTTGACTGGGATGGTGTAAGGCTCCTGCCTTGAACAAGAAGACCTCTATGTTCCCTTCCAGCTGATTCTATGGTTCTAATTTTCATTTTTCCACTGAATTAATAGTATCAATCCAGTGGTGGGTTGTTATTCTTATTATTCAGAATGCCAAGTAAATCCAAAGTGTTCCTCAATCTGGCCTGCCAGCAGCCAGCAGATCTGGCAGCAGATTTGGATGGTGGGGAGGAACATGGGCCAGTCCTGGAGTCTGAGGAAGGCTCTGATAAGGACTTTATGTCAGGGGCAGAGAGGGGGCCAGAGCCGTATGCCAGTTATCAGCTGCCTTCAGAGTCAGACATCAGTGAGGCAGAAGAACGGCTGGAGCCTGTTCCCAGTGTGCACATGCATAGAGTTGCCGGACGAAGGGAACAGCTAAAGAACAGGGATTGACTTGGGAGTAAGGCCACAGGTGGACGATGAATGGTCCTCCCAGAGGAAATAAAAGGAGCGAAAGGGGAGTGGAGTTTGCAGGAGACAATTAGTTTGCTTAATCGTGACTCTCTGAGACTCCTTGCCAAGTTCTGCAGATATCAGCCTGTCAGCTCTCCAAGCCAGATAAAGTCTGTGACTGTAAATCCTCCCTTTAAAGACTTTGCTGGATGTGAATGAGCAGAATTCACAGTAAATTAATAAAAGGGTTTTTCGTTGGGACGAGGTTTGCTTCGTGCTTTTGGGAAGCCTAGGTCAGAACAGTTGGCTACATGACTGAGGAAATACCTTTAGACAGCTCTGGCTCAATGGCCTTAAAATAGAGATGAGCACAGCACCCTATAATGACTAGCGGAATAAAATCCACATGGACTCCTTGTTTTTATTGGAAGCAGTAAAGGCAGAATGGGGGAAGAGATGAGCCCATATCAATCCTTTCAGGTAATAGAATGGATTTGGATTCATTGAGTCTATTCCCACATGTGGAAAACCTCTTTTAGAAGCCTGTTTGATCCTGCTGGTGGGAATGCATGCTAGCAACCATAACTTTCCACTACTGGGCATTGGGGGGGAGACCAGTGGGTCAAGTAGACC
Organism: Natrix helvetica; assembly: GCF_964273705.1. NCBI lineage: Eukaryota > Metazoa > Chordata > Lepidosauria > Squamata > Natricidae > Natrix > Natrix helvetica. Next base: position 79,884,741 of record NC_138551.1, on the reverse strand, counting down.
AGATGCAGTTGGTAAAATTTCCCACTGGTTGCTGATCTCTTCTGATCCATCTTAATCTCCCCACCCCCTTCAGCAGACTGGAAGCTGTGGGATTACTCCCTCCCTCTATAAGTAGTCTTTGCTACATACTGTGTCTATGCCATTTAGTGTTATATCCTGTTTATAGACCACACAGCCTAATTACTGTCCACCTTTATGATACACACATACACACACACACACACACACACACACGCTGGTCTTGTTGTATTCAGGTCTTTTCCCATGTAAGATTGAGATTGTCTTAGCAACGTTTCAGCAAGGTCTCACTCACCATCTTCAGGCTGGGTTTTGGGCTTAAAGTGTGATCGGAGCTGCTGTCTTTCTATAAATCTTGGTGGGTGGGTGTGGAGTGCTGGTTTTGTTTCAGTAAGTGGAATGATTGGTTGTGTGGTTGTATCATGATTGGTAGATTGGTGCTGATTGGTGCTGGCTGTGTGTCTATTGTTGTTTTGTGTTGTAACGGCCTGGGTGGTAGGTGGGGCTCGTTTGTTGACTAGGGCTGGTTTCCAGATATCTGGTAGGCGGGAAATATCATCACATTTATTCATGTTGTGGGGTGTTTCTCTATTTTGATAGCTTCCATAATTATTCTCTTGTTGAAGTGTTCTGTTTTGGAGATTAACCTGGTTCCTTCAAAATTAATTCCATGTCCTGTAGCTTTAAGGTGATGGAAAAGGGAGGAAGTTTTTTCTTTTTTCTTACTGCGTCCTTGTGTTCTGCGATGCGTGCATTTATTCTCCTGTTTGTTTGTCCTATGTATGTTGCATGGCAGACTCCTTGGTTTTCTAGCTGGATTTTGTCTTTGGGGTTTCATAAGATGTTGGCTATTTTTTGGTCACTGTTGAAAGCTGTCTTGATACTGTGTTTGTGGATAATTTTGCTGATTTTATCTGTGGTGCCTTTGATGTAAGGGAGGAGAGCGATGCTGTTGTCCTGTTCTGTGTCTTGCTTTTTGGGGGGAGTCTCCCTTTGGATTAGGTTGGTAATTGTTCTTCTTTGGAATCTGTTGGAGATTAATACATTTGTGAGAGTGAGTAATTCAGTTTTCAGGTGGTCTTTGTCGGCTAGGTGTTTGGTTCTGGAGATGAGGGTCTTGGCTACAGAGTTGATCTGTGCAGGGTGGTGATGGGATTATGCGTTTAAATAGCGGCTGGTGTGTTTTTTCCCCCGGTAGATGGTGTGACCTAGGGAGCCAGTGGGCTTTTGTAGATTAGGACGTCCAGAAAGGGAAGTTGGTTGTTTTTCTTCTATTTCCATGGTAAATTGTATTTTGGGGTTTAGGCTGTTGAGATGTGTGAGGAAGTTGTCCAGTTTTTCTTTCCTGTGTGGCCAAATCATGAAAGTGTCATCAACATATCTAAGCCAGAGTTTGGGTTTGTGTTCAGATTTATCTAAGGCGTTAGTTTCAAAATGTTCCATGTATAAGTATGCGATGACAGGTGAGAGGGGTGATCCCATGGGTGCTCCTTCTATCTGTTTGTATATTTGTCCATTATGGATGAAGTCCCTTCGGGGAGAGGGAGCGGTTTATAAATTTAATAAATAAATAATAATGAAGTATGTGTTGGTTAGGCAGTGGTTGGTCAGGTCCAGGATGTGTTTAGGGGGTGTTATAGGCACTTGGGTGAAGAGGGATATGACATCGAAACTCACAAGTAGGTCGCTGGGTTGTAGGTTTTGTTTCTTTATTGTTTCTATGAAGTGGAGTGAGTTTTGTTTGTGTGAGGTGATGGATTCTGCGTAGGATTGGAGTTGTTTGGCGAGGAATTTGGCAAGATTCTGTAGAGGTGAGCCTATGGAGCTGACTATGGGTCTGAGTGGTATCCCTTCTTTATGTATCTTTGGGAGGCCATAGAGCTTGGGGTATCTGGAAGATTTCTCTCTGGGGATGATTCTTTGTTGGATCTCTCCACTGATGGCAGAGGCTTTTATTTTGGATTTGGTGGTTTTTTTCCAGGTAGGTGGTGGGGTCTGTGTTTAGAGGTTTGTAAGTAGGGTCTTGGAGTAGGTTGGATAGTTTGGCTTGGTAGTCAGAAGTGTTCATCACCACTGCGTTACCTTTGTCTGCTGGGAGAATGATTATGTTGTTGAAACCTTTCTGCTCACCAGATCCTATGAGAAACTTGAAGTTGAAGAGCCACCATCTTATGTGACCTCACATTCCTACGCAATTGCCGAGAAAAAAGCCTGATCCCCACATGCTTCCAACTAAAATTCCATTCAAAAACCTCAGCCACCGAAAGGATCCTGAAAAGAATTGAATTAGCCCTAATCAGAAATGAACTCCACAGGAAAAGATTCCTACTAGACCAAACCAACTGAGACCTAATCACTCTTCACCTCAAACTCAGCAACAAAATCCACCCAGCACTCTGGGACAAATCCAAACAACTAGCCCTCTGGAAAGCCAAAACAGAAACTTCCTCTAAGAAAGACAAACACACCAACAAACTCCAGAGACTAGAAAAACAACAGAAGCCCAATCCCCCTCCACAGCAACTCATGAAACAAACAGCACACAACATATCAAGCAGAAACCTCACCACAGCTGAAACCAATGTCCTTTCCAGAGGATTCAACTTTGCAGTCACCCCTAAACACATCCCCACTGAAGTCATCATATGCGGAGTTGAGGCTACGCTCACCAAAATCAACCCAGATGAAGCCAATAAAATCAGACTTGCAGTCAGCAACGTCCTTTGCTCCAAAAATCCACCCAGAAACAACTTACAGCAACAAGAAGAAATAGCACTCACCAACCTGAGGAAAGACAACAACATAATCATTCTCCCAGCAGTGGAGAATCCACATGGATTTTGCTGGCCCGTTCCTGGATCGCACGTTGTTAGTCGTGGTTGATACCTACTCTAAATGGGTGGAAGTGACTGTCATGGCATCAACCACATCTGAGGCAGGGTCATGCAAAGCCTTTTTGCCACCCATGGGCTTCCTGATACCATTGTCTCCGATAATGTCCCACAATGCACTTCAGCCCAGTTTCAGGTGTTCTTAGCGAGCCATGGCATCTGCCATGCACAAATTGCTCTGTTCCATCCTGCCAGTAATGGCATGGCTGAACAGATAGTTAGATCTGTAAAAGAAGCTCTAGCCAGGCTAGGTCTCCTCAATTGGGCAGAACGGGTGGCCAAATACTTTATCTTGCAACACACCATGCCTTGCCCTGTCACTAACCGAAGCCCGGCCGAATTATTGATGGGTCGCTGCCTGCGGACAGATTTAGATAGACTGTACCCCAGCTATGAGGTACAGTCCCCCACCTCCTACCGAAGGTCTGCGAGAGTTTGCAGTAGGGGACTCGGTATACGCCAGGAGCTATGGGGGCGATCCACGGTGACTACTGGGACTTTTGGAATAGATTTATTTATTTATGTTTCCTTTTTCTGAACTGCCCATCTCCCTCAGAGCAGGGGATTTAGTCTGATTCTTTAGCTAAGATCTGGTTGCATCCATTCAGCATAGCCCTTTTCATCCCCAGAGTATGCAGACCCCTCCACTATCACAAGGTATGTTCCTTTACAGGGATTTTTTTATTATTATAGTTAGTTGCACAGTCAGCTGGGTGGTTAGACTGGATTTGACATTTTTAACCACTTATCCAATCCTTCCCAAGAACCTGGAATAACCAGCTGTTGCTGTTGGATGATGTTCAAGGTATAATCTCAGGATTTAAGCTCTTCTAAGTATGGCTGCCTTTTGCAATTGACTGATGATGATTTTGTCAATGCTGATGGTGCTCAAGTGGTTCTCCAGTTTTTTGTATTTTTTGTAAATGCCTGCAAGGAGACTGCATACAAAATAAAGAAAGGGGAAGAGGTTACCCAGTACCAATTAAATATGAACCAACAGTGTGCAACAGCAGCTAAAAAACCAATGCAATCCTGTTGGTTCAATTTTTGCTTTCTTTTGCCACAGTCATTCTACTTCTATTTGCAGGTCTTTGTGTTTTGTGATTTTCTCTAGTTCTTTCTCTTCTATTTGGTTTTCTCCAGATACTCCATGTCCATGACTTTGTTATTATGGTTGGTCGCACAGCCAGCCAGATGTTCAGCTTGGATTTGACATTTTTGTCAAGCTATCGAGCCTGGTCGAAGGACCCTTGATAGGCAGATGTGCATGTTTGGTTGCCTTAAGGGTTTTGTTGCAGGATATAAGTTGTTCGAGCAAATCTGACTTTATTATTATTAATGCAGTGATTTACAGTTATTTGCATACTTGCATTTTTTTAATGAAAAACATGTCTTCACATTTGTTTAAATTGACTTCATTTGTGTATTAGAAATCAATATTTTCAGAGGGGGCGAGAAACACAGAATGTATCTTCTGACATTTGGAAATTAGCTCCCAATGAATAAAAATAGAAATCTGAACTTTTAAAAATATTTGAAACTGGTGCTTTCCATGTATTTTTTTTTAAAACCTGGGATTAATCATTAAATGAACATACTTTCTCACACTTGACTTATCTTTCTGGCTCCTTACCTGTCAGGTTGGCTAAAATACAAGGCAGAAAAACCTGATAGAAACAAGCAAATATAATTCATGGAGTTAAAGTGAAGTAATAAAATGTTGAAGTACTTTAAATGTCTCCCTTTTCCCTTCTGTGTCTGTCAGCCCCTCTTACCTATAATATCAGGGGATTCAAATTTGGCACAATAAAGATACATGAGTCTTTGGGCTGATTCGTCCAATTTGTTGCATACTTTTCAAGACAGCAACTAAATTTGAGGGTTTAAAAAAAATGCAATAACCAATTGACTCGACCTGGCTTTCCCATCAGATCTTGAGAATAGATGATTCACAAAGCATCCCTTCTTATAGTGTGGTATTCTATTTTTTGAATCGACTCTAGTGTGGAAGTGTGAGTGGATGGTATTATTCATGCTATCTTATGCTTAATTTTTAACCTTGTTTTACAGAATAGGCAAAATGCAGTATTCAAACCACTGAGAGGCAGGGATGTTGAGGCGCATATACCGTAAGCCCGGTTAAATAAATCAGTACAATAAAAACAAATAAACGTAATTCTGAATTCAGAGTTGAGGCTTGAAGCCAAATGGGAAATATATATATATATCAGAGATGATTGCAATGTGCTTAGAACCCCCTCAGTAATGGTTTGGTTGATATTACACAAAATTGATAAAAAATTACACGACGAATAACTAGGCTTTGTTTGTCAACAGCCAGAAGGTTAAAAGCATAGTATTTAATAGTTCTTTTTTTTTCCTTTAGAGATCAAAAGATGACATTAACAATATCTTGTAGAAACATGAACAGGGAGGGGTGGACTCTGCTCCTTATACTGTACCTGCAAGGAGACGGCATACAAAATAAAGAAAAGGGGAAGAGATTACCCTGTACTAATTAAATGTGAGCCAACAGTGTGCAGCGGGAGCCAAAAAAGCCAATGCAATTGAGGGATACAATAAATATCAAGTGAGGTACTAATACCACTCTATAAAGCCTTAGTAAGACCACACGTAGAATACTGCATCCAGTTTTGGTCACCACACTATAAATAAGGTGTTGAGACTCTAGAAAAAGTGCAGAGAAGAGCAACTAAGATGATTAGATGGAGGCTAAAACATACGAGGAAGGGTTGCAGGAAGTGGGCATGACTAATCTAGTGAAGAGAAGGACCAGGGGAGATAGGATAGTAGTTACCCAGTATTTGAGGGGCTGCCACAGTGAGGAGGGGGTCAAGCTATTTTCCAAAGTACCTGAAGGCCAGACAAGGAATAATGGATGGAAACTGACCAAGGAGAGATTCAACCTGGAAATAAGGAGAAGTTTTCTGATAGTGAGAACAATCAACCAATGGAACAGAAGTTGCCTTCAGGCGTTGTGGGAGCTTCATCACTAGAAACTTTCAAGAAGAGACTAAACTGCCATCTGTCAGAAATGGTGTAAGGTCTCCTGTTAATCTGTTAGCCTTGCTTCCTATTGAAGGGGACGTCTGCAGGTACACAGGTGAGGTGCAGACATCTTCTGGTCAAACAGGAGCCACAACCATCAGGATTTGGAATGGGGAAAAGGCCCCTAGTAGATACATTTTTAGCATGCTGAGGGGTCTATACATCACTGTAACACAGGTAGTCCCCGACTTCTAACAGTTCCTTTAGTGGTTGCTCAAAGTTACGACGGCTCTGAAAAAAAAGTGACTTATGATCGTTGCAGCATCCCCATGGTCATGTGACAGTCTCACTCAGCAACAGAAATTTTAGGCTCAGTTGTGGTCATAAGTCGAGGACTACATGAGGTGAATTTATAGTGCCAGCTTATATCAAAGCAAGGTGCAGGATATTAGATATAATGCTGTTCACTGGGTGTGGGGAGATAACCTAGAATCTTCTGCAACACCAATCTTGGCAGGGCCCATTTATGGTGGGAATTTCATGGACCGTAAATGGGGGGGGGGGAGAGACACACACATACACCTGGCGTTACTCTGGGTGATTTTCTTGAGAGATTAAAATCAAAAAGTGTTCTTTGTCAAGGAAACCACAGTTTCCAAGATGATGTCATTTGGTCTCCGTAGATGTTTAAGGCTGTTATTTTGCCTCCTCCCACTTTTGAGAGCAGAACAATTTCTCAGCAACCTATCCTTCAACTGTCCCAAATTGACGGTAGCAGCAGCATAGGACTGCCCTGGAGTCCTATACCCGCTGAAGCGGGAATCTTCTGAGTTACAGTCTGAATCAGAAACATCAGGTTTCCTGATGGGCTGTGCCAGCTTCTCACATTTTTTCAAAGCTCCTTCACACCTTCTGGATGGGGAGACCCACCTCCCACCAGAAACTGATCAGAGATAGTAGCTTTTCCTGTCCTACATTATTGTGCAAATAAAAGTCGAATGTGTGTGTGGTCATTTTCTGACAGAGTAGTTTGTTATGACAAGTGGTGGGCTTCAAAAATTTTTTACTACCAGTTCCCTGGGCGTGGCTTGGTGAGCGTCGCAGGGGAAGGATAATGCAAAATCTCCATTCCCTCCCAATCAGCTGGGACTCGGGAGGCAGAGAATAGATGGGGGTGGGGCCAGTCAGAGATGGTACTTACTGGTTCTACTCAAAATTTCCGCTAACGGTTCTCCAGAACTAGTCTGAACTTGCTGAATGCCACCTCTGGTTCTGACAGAGGGATTCATTTTCTTACTGTACCCTGCACGCAGGGATTGCCATTAAACATTCATATTATGGGGACTTATAGATATCGAAGCAGGATGTGAAGTAGCAAAGATCAATTCTATCTTGTTTAGGAAGTGTCAAAATTCCCATCTAACCAGGCACAAATTCTGTTTAATTATTTTGCCTACAAACTCAGCTGAAAGGTTTTTTTTTTAAAAAATGAGTATTCCTACACAAAATTATGTTACATTTCTCTTTATACTTTTCCTCATCTGGGTCACTTTTACTTAACTACGCTTCCACAGTAAATGGAAAGTCTTGTATATGCTGTCCTATGCATACTTCTGAGAATTACGGCCCCTTTTCGCAACACGTTGAAAAAAAAATATTTTACCATGCACCGTGTTTCAAATTTCCTATGTGTGTTTGAGAAGCCCCAAATAGGTCCCACATTTTGTGTGTGGGAGTGCACAATCATTCTAGTTCACCTGTCTTTCTGATTCCCCCTTTCCGAATTCTTATTACTATGATTACAGTAGATAAATGGCTACACTAATATGTGCTGCTATCATTGTAGCTCATAGGAAATGAGAAAAGGTTCTTTGTTGCCGCTTTACTCAAGATTGCTGGGCTGTTGGCATTTAACTTTGGAGGAAAGAGAGATCGAGAAGGAGGAAGGGTGGGATCAGGAACAATGAGGCTTTTTACGGAGTGGAGCATTGGATGAACACAACAAGGAGACATTGAAGAAGGATTGCAGATATGTGTGGCCCAGCTAATTGCTTTCTCTGACTGTACAATAATTCCAGGCTGTTAGCATATCATGTGGTTTATTGGCCCTGCAGCTAATGGAAACGAAACCCAGATTCTAAGATTTTGGTCTCCCCAGGCTTCAAAATTCAAACGAATGATAAGCAATCCGAAAGGATTTGCATGGTATCCAATGAGCAGATATTCCGGTAATCTTGTGCATGCTGTTTGGGCTGCCCTGAGCCACTGAGTAGCAGAACGATGTGTGAGGTTTTGGCCACAAGAGAAAGCGATCTTAATAAGGCACAATAATAGTTTCAAAGATGAGTGATAGGCAGCCCCCATGCGCCCACTGCCAGTCTTTGTTGCTGTGTTTTCGTGCCCCCGCAAATCACACTGCCCAGTCTTTGGCAGCAAAGTTGTAAGAAACAATGGCGTTATTTTCTGCTGCTTTCTCATAGGAGAGACAAGGTGGGGGGGGGGAAGGGACTTTAAACTTAATTGGAGGCCCACTCCCATCACAATATTCCTTGGCATCTCAGACCCACCAAATTTGGGGATGCAACCACATTTCTGCCTTGGTTGAAGAGAAAAAGGTCTTCCTATCTACAGTATCTAGAATTCTATACCTAGAATACAGGGGTGGGTTGCTGCCAGCATTTACTGCGGATTTGGTGTGCAAAAAAAATGTGTGCGCGTGCGCCTGCTTGCACACACACTAAATGCACCCTCTGCACGCATGCACATTTGCACCTAAAAAGGCCTGCGCATGTGCGCGTTAGAAAAGTGAAAAAAAATTACATTTTTGCAACGATGTTCTGTGCATGTGCAGACCAGAAAATCAAGATGGCGGCCCTGAGGATAAAACCGGTTCGGGGGCGTGGCAGGCTGAGTTACTACCTACTCAGCCAAACCAGTCTGAACCGGTAGGAACCCACCCTCTGCTAGAATCCCCTTTGCACTGCTAAATTAAACATTTGAACGGGGAGCACTGGAAAGCATTCTGGCCCAGAGTATAAATGTCCTCAACAAGGCAGAACTTTTTAGAGTTTCAGCTACACCAGGGATGTCGAACTCGATTTCATTGAAGGCCGCATCAGGGTTGTGTTTGACTTCGGGAGGTCAAGGTGGGCATGGCCAGCTCAACGTCACTCATGTCGGGAAGGCCTGTGGTGACCCAAGTGCTCTGCCAGTGAAAATGGAGCTTGGGAGGGCTATACGCGGCCCTACCGAACTTCGGTTTTGCTGGCAGAGGCCCTGTGGGCCATCCTTGGCTGTTTCCAGGTTGACCCTGCAGGCCAGATCTAAGTACCCTGTGGGCCAGACCTGGCCCGTGGGCCTTGAGTTTGACACCCCTGGGTTACACACATTTGGTACTACCCATGCTCTCAGGCTCAAATACATACCCTAAAATGTTTTTTTTTAAAAAAATAACTAAAAGCATGAGCTTCATAGGATCATTCCCATGTGTCACTGAATCTTGATTTCTGGATGAAACATGTTTGGCTGAAGGACCAGCCCTTATGGGCTCTGGGTTGCAAAGCATCTTTTTACCCTCAAATCTGAAATCCTGAACATCTTTAGAAATCATATCTGCATCGGTCATTCTAGGACTGCAATTGCCAGCATCTAAGCATGTAATACGCATAATTCTTGACTTGCGACTGGTGTCTTAGTGACTGGTTAAAGATGCGAAAAGGAAATTACACCCTGGTTCTGAACTTTCAATGGTTGGGCTTCCTGCTCAATGTCATGTGACCATAAAATTAATTATTAAGCAGTATGGTTGTTAAGTGAGCTATCACACATTAAGTGAATCAATGTTTATGTTAAGTGAGATATTGCATGAGTGTGATTTGCAATGTGTGATGGCTTCTCCATTGACTTTGCTTGTTGGAAGCCGGCTGGAAAGATTTCACCTGATTGCAGTGTTGCTTCAACTGTCATAAGTGTGAAGACTGGCCGTAAATCATGTTTTTCAACACTGTCATAACTTTGAATAGTCACTAAAAAGATAATTGTTCATCAAGGATTACCTCTAGGTTTAAGACTAACCCTCAGATGTATGACCCTTAGCAAAAGAATAAAAGAAAAGGTGAAGTAAGATTATAAGTGCTGCTGCAGTTTAGTGACTTCTTTGCTTAACAAAGGAGTTGCTGGTCCCAGTTGTGACCATTAAACGAGGACTATCTGTACTGCTTTGAAGGCCCAGAGATTTGAGATAACGGATAGCATATCATAAAAGCATATCATAATCCCCGACCTCCGGTCCTTCCGACGCGCTCTAAAAAGTTGGCTTTTCCACCAAGCCGGCCTGCCTGAACAAAATAAAATAAATGATTGATTTAATTGTTAATTTTAATTTAATTTTTAAAATGTTATTGTTAATATTAATTGGGTTTGTTTTTGGATACTCTTATCTAATTTCCTTTTTAACTTTTGTAATATGTGTTTTTTTTAATGTTGTACGCTGCCCTGAGTCCTTTGGAAGAAGGGCGGCATATAAATCCAATAAATAAATAAACAAACAAAAGCATCGTATTTTGCTATTTAGTACTTTGTGCATGTGATTCCATTTTGCAAAGATGAGGAATGGCTTCTCTACCTGTTGCTTCTCCTCACCCTTCCCCATATTTTACCACTAGTTTATTCCGTGCTCGTTAGGGCAAAAGAAAAAAAAAACTCAGATAGAAAGCCTCCTGAGGTTTTTTCATTAAAGAAAACGAAAAGGGGGAAAACTGCCACAGAACAGAGCACGTGTCATTTCAAACTCACTAGAATAATTTCATCCTCATAACTGCAGAAATAAAATTAGTTTGCTTGCCCTGCCATAATGCTAAGCATATTTACTTTGGCACACGCATCCTTTTATTGCAGAACAGGGAAATCGAGTTTAAAAGTAATAAGAAGTCAACTTTACACATACCTGTCTCTAGGGGCAAAACATGCCTCGATTCTACTTTAATTATAAGGAAGAAAGGATGCTATATTGACTAACATCAGCTTGGTGGTGTATCCATGATGGCTTGGTTGCCAATCTGGGTCTTCTCCTGATGTGTGAACGTCAACTTCAAAATTTCCCATTTCATGAGCGAGATCATGAAATGTAGACTTGAAGTCGTAACAAGGATTGATCCGCTGAAGGCCTCCGAGCCACATGCAGCCTCTGAATGTATTGGGTGCCATTCCAGATAATCTGCAACATTTGCCACTAAATGTTTCATGTGACGTAAGAAAAAAAAAGTTTTTAACAGTAGAAAAAGAGGAATTTTATTAAAGGCACAATTTTCTCCTGCCCATAAACTTTTATCCACCTAATTATTGGGAGGGCAAAGGGCGATTTTCATTACCGTGGGTGATTTCGTTTGGTTTGCATCTAGCATACACCTCCAGTCAATTTTTATAGCTGTATCTGTGCAAATCCACTCAGCTCAGCTAGCAAAAACACAGCCTGATGTTTAGTTATTAAATATGATCAAAGTTTAAACAAGTTAACTGGGAAAAATGAAAAACAAGCAGACAAAAAATGAAGAAAGAGAAGGAAGAGCTAAAAAGAGAGAGTTATTTAATAATAACAAACTATTTTATCTATACTTATAAACTTAAAAAGTATAGATCTTTGCAGAACTACTGTAAATAACATTGTGGATAATTAACCCTATTGGTTATATCTTAAGTCTTTTTTTTAATGTAACAGCAGCCAAATAGATTAGGAAATGAAGACACCAGGTGATCCCTCTATTTGCACCATGAAAGAAACAATTTGATGGATGGAGATTATCCAACATATGGGAAAAACTTTGAAAGGATCTGACATTATTGTGAGTCAGCTCTGGGAAAAGACTGGCTAAAAACATAGGGACAGATGTGGAGAAACTATGCCCAGAGCTGACTCCAGGGAGTCAATGGGAGATTTTCAGCAGCTGTTTTGCCAGAGTGGTGTTTCGCAACCTTAGCAACTTGAAGATGTCTGGACTGCAACTCCCAGAATCCTCAGCAATGGAACTTGTTTAGCTAGGGAATTGTGGGTGCTGAAGATGACATATCTGAGGTTGCCCAGGTTAGAAAGTTAGCACCCACCCCTCTCCTAGAAGAATGAAATATTCTAGGAAATATTACAAAGGCGGGATATTTCCCTTAAAAGTGAAATAAAAATCTTAAAGGAAACAGAAACAAAAGACCCTCAGCTTCCTGCCCCCAGCAGATACGTTGGTGCCAACTTACCTACAAGACAAAAGACTGGGCCAGCCTATCTATAAACCAAAAGACCTCAGCTCCAGGATGAATGGATTATCCTTCAGGGCAAAGCCATTCAGCCACAATAGAAAATCGCCCTTCATTGCATCACCCAGCAAGATTCAACCAAACCTGGGACACAGACAGCCTACAAAGTTAGCTAACCCCCACCCCTGTGAGTCTGACAGCCAATAGGATACTTGTCCTTGCCACAGGAACAGGAAGCTCAAATTCAAAGCCCAAGAGAGTATAAATATATAACTCTCTCTACTCCATGTGTTCTGGGAATGGAAGTCCATCCGTCTCAGAGTTGGTAAGGTTGAGAACTGTATTAAGAGTGTTGCACTTTGTACCCAAACCAAAACCTGTGTGCTGAGTTCAGGAGATGAGTGTAATAACCCAGGTTTATGGTCTGAAGATTCTGGGGGCATCAGACTTGGATTGGACAGCAAATTCCTGTTTTTTGTTTTTTTTAAAAAGATCTCTCAAGGAAAACTGGAAAATGTAGGAAACCGATTGTGGAAAACAAAGGAATGTTAAGCTGTGAGGATACAGATGGAAATTCTGGGTATTGTTGGTGCTTAATGGAAGCCAATGGCTACGTGGTTATGTCTGTTGGGCCCAGGTCCAATGTATGTGCTCTGTTTTGCCAGGCTTGGAAGGAGAAGGATGGCAATGTCTATGTGGACTCCAGGGAGTCAAATTATATTACTTATTATGTAGCAGGCAACCAACCAATGGTGCTCCTTTTATATTTTGGCAGCCGTGATACAATTTCCTGTTTCATTCTGGGATCAGCAGGCGTAGGTTAAGGGGACCCTTAAATCTTCTCTTTAGTCCTCCAGACTCTCAGACGACAATGGCGATGTTTATCTTGCTCTTCTTAATCTCTTTAATTGGCTGGAGATGGGGAATGCTTCCAAATGAGGTGGATGTCAGAGGAAGTCTTACTGCTACGTAGCCATGCAAAGCTATCGTGCTCAGGCTGAACTCCTTTGTTAAGTTTTAGGCTAAGATAAAATTGAGCCGACTCAGCTGTACATTAGGGAAAATATGTTTCCTTGATGCAAGGTTTTTTTTTGGCGGGACAGACAGACGGGAAAGTGGTTTCTCATCTAAACAATCCACCGTCTGAGAATTGTTTTCTCTTGGAGGAATTTCTCTGGTCCTCTACGAGGGTGTTCTTAGCATCCCATCCAAACCAACCCCATTTTGTCTTTTTAAACTCCACTATATTCTTTCGGCTGTTTTGTTGTCGTCATCAATCAGCATCAACATCAACATCATCATCATCTATCCACTGCAGGATGAAAGCCTCTTCTGCATGTTTCCAACCAAAATGGTCCTGAGCTTTCTTTGGCCAATTCGGCCTGCAATATTTGCTAATGTTGATCCATCTTGCTTTTAGGTCTCTTTCATGGTTGCTTTTTATCAAGTGGGATCCATTCTATGACTGCCTTCACCCACCTTTCCATCAGTTCTTCGTGCTCTGTGACCAGCCCATTTCCATTTCCAGTCTTTTACTCTCTTGATGATACTGCATATTTTCAATTGTTCTCTAATCCAGGGGTGAAATCAACTTACCTTTCCTACCGGTTTGCAAATGTGAGCATGTGCATGCGTGCCATCTCTGTGCATGCATAGGACCTTCCACGCATGTGCAGAGCGTCAAAACTGAAAGAGCCTGCTACCGAGCACGCCTGCAAAGGTAAGTAGAAAAGCAAAAGGGTGGGGGGGAATCTGCTGTGCCAGGCAATTTAGATTAGCTAGAAGCAGGAAATCCATTGATTCTAGCAAATATAAATTGCGCGTCACAGCCGATAGTCGGAAAAACCGGTTTGCTTGAACCGGTAGCATTTTTTTTTTTTACTACCGGTTTGGGTACAGGTCTTTCTATCTTGTCTTGTAATGCCAAGCATGTAGTTTGCTGCTCTTTTGTATTGGCTTCAGATGTGGCGTCCTACCAGTTTGGACCTGTTTGGCTGAACCGGTAGTGGTTTGGTGGCCTGGGTCGCTGGAACCCCGAATCGGTTCTCCTACGAGGTCGCCATTCTTGATTTTCGGTTCTGTACATGCGCAGAACAATTGGAATTGCACACATTTATTCTTTTTATTTTTTTAATGTTTTGAGCATGCGCAGACCTATTTTCGTGCAAATGCGCATGAAATTGCACATTTTTGTGCACACTGAACCAGCATTAATGCCAGGAACAATCCACCCCTGATTGGCTTTAAGATCACTGAGGGTTCTAACCAATGTTACTACCTTTCTTGTTAGTCGTGCTTATTATCACCCCATTACAGGAGAACAGTGGTGTTTTTCTAATGGGACAAATTAGTCCCCTTGGATGCTTTTTGTCCATGATGGACCTTTGGAAGCAATGATGTGCATCTTAAGACTGTGTATAGTGTCCACTGTTTGCCATTATTTTGAATACACGGTGTGGAAGCTCTAAAAAACAGAAGATCCAATAGAAGAGAATATATGTAGCTCAGGATTGAATTGTGGAGTCCCTGACACTCTCTGAACTTGGTTGTTTGTTTGCAGATGTTTAATTACCCAACTAGGTAATATCATCAGGGCTCGTGTGTGGGGTTTGCTCCCTGTGCAGGAAACAAACCAGTACTAACAAGCACTGATGATGTTACCTAGTTGGGCAATGAAACATCTGCAAGCAAACAATCAAGCTCAGAAAACAGAATATATCTGTCTCCCAGTGCTAGCCTTTTATAGGAGAGAAGATCATCCCTTAAGGTAGTGCTCATGCTGGCTGGGGAATCCTGGGAGTTGAAGTCCACCTGTTTTAAAGTTACAAAGGTTAAAGTTACAACAGTGCCATACGGAATCGCCAACCACTCTACTGTGGGTCTTATCCACACCAGGACTGTTGGTCTAACCACCTGGAACTTATCAAGTTAGCCTTAGAGCAAGCAAGGAACTCAGCAATTCTTGCTGAAAGGCATTCTGGTTTAAGAAATAGTAAACTTTCATACTAAAGATGAAGAGAAATGCTGCCCTCTCTGGAATCTATTCTATCACAGATGAACGGTGTTGAAAATGATCCTTACAGTAGTTTATGTCTCTAACCAGCAATTTTTCTTTCCTCTTAGGAATTAGGGCTGGTATTGATAACAGAAGCCATCAATTTTGAATATCTAGCTTTTGTTCTTTTCATTCGAAGCCATGAAATCAATTTTACTGTAAATCACACCCACTCAGTTTTGAAAAGAACAAACTATTAAAAACAAAACCCAAAGAGATTTAAATCAGTACTTTTTTTTTTTTTGGGGCAAAAAGCAAGATTATTTTAATTGAACTCCTCTTTTGTTTGCCTTTATTCTCTATCCCGGTCTCTTTTCTGAAATCATCTTAAAAGGAAAGTCTTTGATCCGCTGTCAAAAGAAAGAAACTATTCCTGAAAAAAATTAGATGACTATTATTCATTTTCAGCAACTCTCTCTCCAAGATCCTTCATGTGAATTCATATATGAAGACGCATCATAAAGTCTTCCCATTATGCCTCAAGGAAAGACTGCATGGAAATAACAGTGAATAGTAGCAATAACGACAACAAACCCTTTGAGTCATTCTCTCATTTTTGTTTGTTCCAACATTTTAAGCTGGATAATGGTCACCCTTTGCAAAAGAAGAATCTTTACTGACATTTATTAAAGGAAAAAAAATAAAACCGTGGATGCATTTTAACGAGGGATATAAATAGCATCTAGCAATCTATTCTCCCTTAAAGGCTGAAGTACAGCTAATTATTTACACACAGAGACTCAGACACACACACAGATGAACTCTGAGTCTTTTGCTAGAAATAGTCCATTGGGAATTAGAGTTATTTCTCTAGAACAGATGTGGAGATTAAAGTTCATTGGAATAGTGTTCCCATAGCAAGCTCAGCATGTATTATTCTTAAGGAGACCAAGAACAGTCGTACAAGAGACTGTGCAACAGCTAATTTCATTATTCAGAGGAAATCAAAGCAAGGGAGAATTAACTCTTTCTGAGCGTGATGATTTCCCACTTTTGTCTTTTTTTGCTCCTAAGATCTGCTGTATATATTTCACAAAAATGGACAATATTCATGGAAGTCCAGAGAAGCAACTCAACATGTTAGGCTCTGCTCATCCTTTTTCATAATCAAGGTAAAAATAAAAATTATTTTAAACAGATGTTCTTTATAAAACCACCCATTTGGTGGGGCTTAAAGCTCGACGTTCTGGAAGTGGATCCTGGGAGCTGATCTTAAATTAAGCCATTTTTGAATCCTTCCTGTAGACAGTTCCCATCAATCCCCCCTCCCCCAATATTTTATGCACTTTGTATGCATAAATTAGAACAACTTCATGAAAATTATTTCTCCACTCTCTATAGTGGATCTCCAACTCTGACCCTACAGAGACAGATGTATGGATGAAATTTTAACACGTGGTCTTCGTCTAAGATGATTTTATCTGCCAAGAAAACAAATGACCAGAATAGGATGGAAAGAAATTATTGCCATAAAGCTCTTTTTCTCAAGTTGAGATGATGTTAATGTGGTTTTCCAAGGAATGAATAATAATACCAAAGAAATGTGTAGAAATATGTAGACTGAAATGCTTTTAAAAGCTGAGGATGGGAAAGAGAAACAGGACAATTAAAAGTTGGTTCAGTCCTGATTCATTTGGGAGAATTTATAATATACAAGCCACGTGATAATTTATCAGACAATTTTGAGTTGTAAAGAAGTTGGGAGAGGTACGTAGGTCTGAAACTACTGCAGGTGACATGAAACTTGTATGACACTGAAACAAAATAATCCCGTGCAGGTTATAATTCCTAATTAATTTTATTTGCACTCATTTTTAGTACATTGTCAGTGACATTTATAACAGGATGAACAAACAACTAGGTTTCAAAGAAGCAAGGAAAGAAACAGCTCATTCAATGTTATTACATGGCAGATATGTGTGACTTACCCTTCTTCATCAGAATCAGAATAGAGCTGGAAGAGGTCTTCTAGTCCTGACCCCTGCTAAAGCAGGAGATCCTATGCCATTCCAGACAACCAACTGTCCAGTCTCTTCTTAAAAACCTCCAATGATGGACCACCCACAACTTCTGAAGGCAAACTATTCCACTGGTTAATTGTCCTCACCATTAGGAGGGTTCTCCTCAATCCCAGGTTGCTTCTTTCCTTGACTGGTTTCCATCTATTGTTTCTTGTCCTGCCCTCAGGTGCTTTGGTCTTCTAATACAGACTTGAGAATTGGGCTGAGTCCTCCCATTGGCCCCTTCAACTTCTCTGAACTAAAGATTGCTGGGGGTGTGCCAAATCTCAAGTCTGGAAGAGGAGCTCAGAGTAGGAGTTTTCAGAAGTCACCACAATATAGTTGAGACTCTGGAAAGAGTGCAGAGAAAAGCAACAAAGATGATTAGAAACCTGGAGGCTAAAACAAATGAAGAATGGTTGCAGGAATTGGGTATGTCTGGTCTAGTGAAAAGAAGGACTAGGGGAGAGATGATAGCAGTGTTCCACTATTTGAGGGGCTGCCTCAAAGAGGAAGGAGTGGGGGGAACTATTTCCCAAAGCACCAGAAGGCAAGATAAGAATCAATGGATAGAAACTAATCAAGGGGAGAAGCAATCTCCTCGTCCTTTCTCGCCTGGACTACTGCAACGCTCTCTACATGGGGCTGCCCTTGAACAGCACCCGGAGGCTTCAGCTGGTCCAGAATGCGGCCGCGCGGGTTATCTTGGGGGTACCTAGGTGCTCCCATGTTACATCCCTCTTAGGCGGCCTGCACTGGTTGCCGGTTGCTTTCCGGGTGCGATTCAAGGTATTAATTATGACCTTTAAAGCGCTCCATGGCTTAGGCCCAGGGTACCTGCGAGACCACCTACTGCCACCAGTAGCCTCCCACCGTCCAGTATGATCCCACAGAGTTGGCCTCCTCAGGGTGCCATCAGCCAGACAGTGTCGGCTGGTGACCCCCAGGGGGAGAGCCTTCTCTGTGGGAGCGCCTTCCCTCTAGAATGAGCTGCCCCCGAAGCTTCGCATAATCCCCGACCTCTGGTCCTTCTGAAGCACCCTAAAAAGTTGGCGTTTCCAGCAAGCCGCCCTGGCCTGTTAATTTTATCTCATTTCTTAAATGTTATTGTCCTATTAATTGGGTTTGTTTTTTGGATATGTATCTAATTTCTTTTTAACTTTCGTGATGTGTGTTTTTTAATGTTGTACGCCACCCTGAGTCCTTTGGGAGAAGGGCGGCATATAAATCCAATAAAACAAACAAACAAACAAATCTAAAACTAAGGAGAAATTTCCTAACAGTGAGATCAAACAGTGAAATAGCTTTCCCTCAGAAGTTGTCAAGAGAAGTTTTTTGTGCGTGGTCATACAGGAAGTAGTTCTTGCCAGAGATGGCAGGAGGAAGATGGGGCTCTGGAGAAGAGATTTGATGAGTGAGGAAAAATCTGTGCTTGCATCTCATAGG
This sequence comes from Natrix helvetica, assembly GCF_964273705.1. NCBI lineage: Eukaryota > Metazoa > Chordata > Lepidosauria > Squamata > Natricidae > Natrix > Natrix helvetica. Next base: position 79,866,079 of record NC_138551.1, on the reverse strand, counting down.
CAGGGTAGATTGGCCTGCTTGGAGGGGCATATTTCCATAGCTTCTTAAATAGATATATTAAAAACCTTTAACTTCTCTGGTGGTCTTCCACAATCTGACCCACTAAGTTGGAGTTTAACTGCTAAACTTCACAGCTAGTTCACTGGGAGGCCAGGGACAGCATTTGTGAGATCCAGAAGTGTCATGAAAGAAATGGTTAACCAAACAGTATCATCATTATAAAAATGCTGACAATTTTCAGATCAATAGCAAGGAAGTAATCAGCAACATTTCTGTCAAAAATGAAAAAAAAAGGGGGAGCCAAAATGATGGGAGTTCCAACATAGATACAGCTAAGATCAGGAATTTGCCAACTTCAATTAATAGATAAGGGATGTACTATCTCGGAAGATAAAGGAAGGTTCTAGTCAGGGTTGTTTGAAAAGAGATGGACTATGATGGCTAACCTTTTTGTCCTCACATGTCAAAAGTGTGTCCACACACACACACACCATGGCCAGTTTTGGGCCTAGCAGGCTTCCCTGAAGGGGGAAGCACCTCATTCATGTGCATGCTCCCCCACTCATGCGTGACCCCCCTGCCACCTGCGCACATCTTCCGCATGCGCGGCAGACCCAAAAATCAGCTGGTCGGTGGGAGGCGAGCACACATGTGCGGTTGAGCTGAGCTGGGGCGATGGCTTGCGTGCCCACAGAGAGGGCTCTGCGTGTTACCTGTAGCATGCGTGCCATAGGATTGCCATCATGGGACTATCAGATGCCACGATTCCAAGATATTGAAAGCAATTTCTCTTCCCTTCCCTTTCATGCCATCTGTGAAAACTTTGCTCATAACAATAGTCCTGGAATAATTTGTGCATGTATCTAATACTCTGCTGATAGAAGGATGATTCTAGCCTTGCTTGCAATGAAGGGGTGGAGATCAGAGGTGGGTTGCTCCTCGTTTGGCCGCATGCGCTGCAGGAGCGCATCCAAACCGGAAGTAACTTCTGCATGCGCAGAAGTATCGTGCGCTCACGTGGGGGACCATACCCGAACCAGTAGTAAAAAAATTGGCAACCCACCACTGGTGGAGATCTCCCATTTTTTATTAATAGAGACGATGATATTGGCCTTGATATCAAGTATGAAGCACATCTTCTTCAATGTACGAAAGAATTAGAGCTGGGATGGGGGATGTGTTGCTATGGTAGCCGGATGCTTTTTTTTTTTTTTTGCCTGGGAAAGAACCCATGAGAAATTCATACTGACTCAGCAGCAGGAATCTGTTCCTCCTGGGGCTGCTAGACACACTCACAAAGTGTGGTGCTTCCTGCATTCTCCCTTGGTGAGACTTCGACTTTCTTTATACTGCTCAGCTTCTCAAGTTTCTGAATTTCAATAAGGCCGCCCATCCTGTGTCCTTACCCACCTCGTCCCTGGAACTGGAGCGAAAGGCTCCAACTCCGATAGCAAAAATCCATTATATTTCAGAAGGGCCATTCAAAATGCGTGTAACTCGAAAGTGTGAAGAGAAAGAATAGCAAATTCCCATAGGGAACTACTTTAGGTCACAACAACTGAATTCAGTGCTGTGGTAACTCGAAGACTAATGTCGCTATTATGGTCTTGAGTTATTTGAAGTAAATTCATTTCAGCTTCCTTCTGTATGGGATTTCCAGTTTTGTAATCTTCTATAAACCTCAACCAGCATGGACATTCATCCCCAAGATGGGGATAATGGGTAATGAATGCAACTGTAGGTCACCAAGTAAAGAAATGCTGTCTTGTCTGAAATGTACCAAGGAAAACAAGAATAGATATAGTAGCCTAAGATCGATTTTAGTGTGCACTGAAAAGAAACACCAACTGGAGTGAGCATTGTTACCATTTGTGAATGATCAAAAAGGACAATGGGGAAATGAACTACTCTTTATCCAGCCCCTTCTCATTATTTTCTAAGTAGTGTTTCTGGGATGGCTGAACAAACAATGACTAGTGCTAATCTGCTTTTAAACAAAGGAAGCAAAACTAAAGTCCATTTCAGATCCTGAAAGTAGGAAGGAAATTTGTTATCTCTAGTTGCATTCCACGTTTACAGATCTAGTGGTTAGATTGGGGAGGCAATGATTGCTTCTGAAAGAAGTGGAAGAAGGGTGTTTTGGGGTGTGTGTGTGTATGTGTGTGTAATACTTGCCAACTGCTTAATCTTAATTACGTAATTAGAAATGCTCCATTTCCAAGGACTCCAGTTGCAAATATGTTATCCAAGTTATAATATTCTGTGATGAAAGATATCTATTCTATATCAATTTTCTCCCCCTGAATCAGAGGAGATGCATTTGCTGGGCAGACACTTGGACAATTTATTCAGTAGGATTTTCCCTTAAGTTGAAGTGAACTTTCCCTCCTTCCCTCAAGTCAATTGGCTTATGGCCATAGTGGCAGCTTAGCCTCTCTCCTTAGCTAAAGAGTGGCATGAGATAGGGTGGATGGTGGATGAGAAGGGATCTCTTTAGTCTACTCTTTGTATAGGGAAGAAGGAAGGGAGATCCCTCCTAATATTGCATAGTGCTAATTGGCTCCCATGACTGCTATTTAAAACTTTCATACATAAGGCTTGAGGGAAGAGGACTGATAAGAATCCTTGCTAAATTCAAGCAGGGATTCTATTTCAAATGAATGACCCAGCAAGAAGCTTATAACACTGGAATTCTCTGCTCACAACAGTGGTTTGTTATCAGTCACCCCACAAAGGGATAAAGGATTTGATTAGAGACAATCCTTCCCTCCCATCGAGCCTTGCACAACTTGTCGTCTGGAGCAGCCGAGTGCTAAGACTGCGAAGCCAAAGCAATAGGGCCAGGGGAAAGCAAGGCGTAGAGAAAAATCAGCTGCACAGCGGTGGGGTGGGAATTTACAGATTTGCTCCTGCTCAGCTCACAAAAATAGCAGACAGCTTCCCAGACGTTATGAAAACAACCAGAATAGCAATCATCGAAAGCCTGAGGAGTGAGAAACGACGTCACTCCGCTGCAGTTGGGAGAAATGCACACAGGAGCAGGTTGCATCTTTGAGATGTCGGTGCCACAGCTGTTCGTTGAAGGCGCAGTTTCCAATCTGGGTTTTATGGCTGTTTCCCCTCTCTCCCTCTTTTTAAGGACAAATTTTCACTGCCTTGTTTGGCCTGCAGAAATCAAATTCATAAGATACCCAAGGCCTACCAGTTCCTGTTTTTTTTTTTATCAGAGCTTCCTGCGGGCTTGGTGTCCTCGCAACGTATTGTGGAACAAGACTCCTATTTTTCTTCTCCTCAAATGACTTGAGAATGTTGGCTCTTCTGTGGTTAACCCACCAGCCTCTTCCTGTAACTTCGAGGATAGCAAAATTTCAGCATGTGCTGGCAGTCTGAAGAGCAGATTTGCCCTGAAAATGGATATGCCGGTTTGGAATATTTTCCTCTTCTTAAAGGGTCATTTAGAAGCGCTACAACCATTTAGATTATTTTTTAACAACGTCTGTTCCTGAAAATGAAAGTATTGTCACTATAGGATGTATGAAATCATCACCTGGGTTGTTCAACTGAAGATGTATGTTTGTTTCACTTTATAAGGGTAGCCAACAGTTGCAATAAGAATAGAATAGAATAACAGTTGCAAGGGATCTTGAAGGTCTTCTAGTCCAATCCCCTGCTTAGGCAGGAAACCCTACACCACAAACTCTTAAACAAGCTCTTTCCTAGCTAATGTCCTTTAAGCATGATGGTGAATTTTTGAGACTTGCTTCCTTTGTTTGCAGGGTGACAGTTCAGGGAACATTGCATTATTACATGGTCAGACTAATGACTACGATGTCAGTGTGTTTTGAAATTCCAGTTATGTGGAGAAACTATTGGACGCTTGGCCCTACAGCCAACACAGTGACAATTCTGAAATTAGCAACTCCCCCCCCCCTTCATTTGGCTGTTGAAAATGTTTGGCAAATAAAATTACTTTCTTCAACCTAGCAAAAGTGTTACACCTATTTTGCATTACAGTGTGTACTACTCTCTGTCCCCTTACTCCCAAATTTCTCCATTAAATGCCTATGTTACTTTGGCTGATGGATCTGGCTATCTTTGAGTGAGACAACTTTTAGGTGCCCGGTAAAGGTGAATTGATCTATTGCCGACATATCAAGGTCAAAAGCAGCTTGTTACGTAATTTAGAAACTATCTGCCATTGATCAAACCACCACTTGAAACAAGGAAAAAACCCACATGTCTGATCCTCGGCGTTTGTACACTACACTGTGTGTATGGTTCAGGGTGATTATTAAAAGGAGTTAAATGACTACATGTGACCTGGTTTGCTGATCACAGTTGGGACTTGGAAAAGTGGAGGAGGGGGTATTTTTCGTCCCAAGTGTTCCAGGGTGCCACTCCTGTCTTCCTTCCACAGAGAGGAAGAGAAAGGCAGCAGTCTGTCAGAATAACCAGAAGCCTTTGCTGAGTTTAAAGCATAGAAGACTTTATTATTGTTACCCCTATATAAAAATTCAGTTAACTAATGGACAAACTAAATTAGTGCTAGATAACGGTCAATGGAATTCAAGTAAGACTGGTCTCTTGTGACAACACAATGACTCCAAACTGATGACACATTTAACCCCGCCTTCCAGCTCAGCCTCCTCTTCTCCTACACTGTCACTCCCAACTTCTCCTTGTAGAGAAGGAGAAACATTTTTCTTAGTGCGGGAACAATTCTTCCCCATGTTCTCTGCATGGTGATTTTTTTCTTTTTAAAAATAAAAAGTCCAAGATATCTTATCTTTTAAAGCTCAAACTCCAAGAAATACTGGGGAGTCTGTGATAAGAAGTCCTCCACAGACTGGCAGTTTCCATAAATCTATGTAGTAAAGCAATGATAATTTAAGCTGTTTGAAAGATAGGACTTATGCAAGCCTAGACTTTGCAGTTTCCCTGAACCAAAGAACTGTCCTTCTTCCTCTGGAACAACCAGTCTCTTACTGATTTGTAGATTTTGGTACTTTTTTTTTTGAGCTTCTACCTTCCTTCTTGAACATCTTTTGTTCCCCTCTTAATTATCATGAATTTCTGCTTTTGACGTTGCCGTTTACTTAATATACACGACCACATCCTCTCTTTGCTGCATAGTTATACTCCTTCAGCATTCAAAAGCGGAGTCTTACGCAGTCTTCACACACATCCTTTGCAATTTAACCCATTCTCGTACATAGGCTTTTAGCCACTGGCAACACACACACAAAAATGCTCTGACCCACCAGCACACTCTTTCACATATAGCTTTCTCTTAAAATCTTCCTTTGAACAACTTTGGTATCTCAGTATCTCATTGCCCTACTCCATTGGAAGACATGAACAGATTCCTTTTAACCTCTGATGGGTTCTCCATCAACATGATGTCACCATGCACATACCGTATTTTTTGGAGTATAAGATGCACTTTTCCCCTCAAAAAAGAGGGTGAAAATCTAGGTGCATCTGAACTGAATACAGATAAGACCTGAATGCTGTACTAATACAGCACCAGGTCTTAGTTTTGGCAGGGAGGGGAATGTCCTCCACTGACTCACATCACTTGCGTGTGTTGCCCCGACCTCCTTTTTGCTATCAGGCCTTCAGGAAAGGCCTCTGCAGTGATAATAGAGCTCCAGATTGATCCAGAGCTCTGTTATCGGCTGCAGAGGTGTTCAGGAAAGCCTTGCGGGCTGCAGAAGAAATGGGCCAAGGCCTGGCTGCAACTATCCAAAGGTAAATAGTAGCTCCACCCCACCGCCCCAGCTTAATTTTTGCCCATGTACCCTGGAGTAGGCGTGGTCATTAGGGCTTATTTTTTGGGGAGGAGAACTTAGTGAGCACATGTATAAAAATCAAGCTACAACTTACTTTCTAAGTAGGTTGTATTTTGGGGGAAACATGTCTGTCTGTCTGTCTGTCTGTCTGTCTGTCTATCATCTATCTATCTATCTATCTATCTATCTATCTATCTATCTATCTATCTATCTATCTATCTATCATCTATCTATCTATCTATCTATCTATCTATCTATCTATCTATCTATCTATCTATCTATCTATCTATCTATCTATCTATCTATCTATCTATCTATAGCATATACAGATAATCCTCAACTTGGGTTTTCCAAGCCAATTTCCCAAAAAACTATGGTGCAGCTGAGCCAATCTTGTCTATGTTAACTTTTAAACCAATAGGAAGGCCGAGGGTAGGACAATCCCTTCCCCACTGTGACAGCAAGTCCTGGTGGGTAGGAGCAATTTTAAGTAAAACAGCTGCAATTAAAGAGGTAAAACCTTCTCTTTCCTCATCCCGCTTACGAACCTCTAACGTAGTTATTTTTGGGGGTGGTATGAGGGTGGGGACAAGCCAGCTGCATTAGATGACAAATGTCCCATATAGTTTGGCCTCCATAAGTCAGTCTGGGAATATGTTAACTGTTAACTAACAGCCATAACCAATTGGTGGTGGCAACAAGATAGTTCAGAGTGGATCTGCTTTAGTTTAAACTTTAAAATGTTGGTTATGACATTGCGTGCAAACAACTTAACTGTAGCCTCTTTTACTCAGATGCTTGAAGTTTCAGTAGATGCACATCAGGGATGGGTTCCGGCCGGTTTGCTTGTGTGCGCACTTCGCTCGCGTGTGCTGGATGTGCGCAATGCGCACATGCACAGTTCAATTAAAATTGTTCTGTGAATGCGCAGAACTCCAAAACAAGATGGCAGCAGTGACGACCAGGGAACCAGTTCGGGGGTGTGGCAGGCCTGAGTCTCTACCGGTTCAAGAGGCCCAGGCCTCCATAACACTACAACTTTGGCTGAACCAGTAGGAACCCACCATGATGTACATCCTGTGACAAATGTGCTTATGTAAGGGTCAAACTGGGCAACTTTCCCCTTTTGTTTGTGTGAAAAGCAGGTAGGCTCAGATTCATATTGGAGACAGAGTGGCGTGACGTTTTGGCATACTGGTGTCTTCATCCAGCTCCTGTATCTGATGTTTACTGTAAGCAATTATGCAATTACTAATTGCATGAATGGGAACATAATGAGCCTGGCCTCGAAAGCGACTCTTAATGAAATCAGTGGTGTCTGGTTTCAAGCAAAAATTACAGAATCTTCAGTAAATCACAGCAATCTTATTCTCTCTCTCTCTCTCTCTCTCTCTCTCTCTCTCTCCCCCCCTCCCTCCCTCCCTCCCTCTCTCTCGTACAAGATCTAGGGGGTGGGGGAAGAGAGATTATTAAAATCCAGTCTCAAAAATCTGATCTCTCAAGTTTTTCCTTCCATTTTTATTTTGAGTTGCACCAGTTATGCAAAATGGAACTGCACATCTACTATTTGCATTCTGCCTTTATTAGTTTTACAAATAACCCAGGGTGGGGAACATATCCAACCCAGTTTTTTTTCTCCTCTTTTCCCCACAACAGCAACCTTGTGGAGTGGGTTGGGTCAAAAGAGAAATGACTGGTCCAAAGTCACTCAGCTAGCTTTCATGGCTAAGGCAGGACTAGAATTCAGTCTCCCGCTTTGTAGCCTGGCGCCTTAACTAGGCCAAACTGGCTTTTCCATATGATCCACGAATGCACATGATAGTGTGTGGAAAAGTCCATCTGATGGATGCAGAGGCCAACACCGCACCTGGAAGAATGGTGGCAAAATTATTGATTGTGATCATTTGGCCATAGTTGAATAATCAAAGTAGGCCTTTCTATTATTGTAAGCCTCAACTCAAATGTGTCTCAAGAAGCAAGAATGCTTGCATTTTGGGTATGCTTTCTTTGCGGCTATGGCTGTGGCAGGTAAGAACAGCATTTATAACCCCCCCCCCCCAATTCTGCTCAAATGATTATTTTACTCCATATTCCCCAATGGTTTGCATTTTTTTTGCTTAGCTTCTTTCATTTGACAAACCAGATTGTGTTAGGTGCCCTTCTTCGCTATATGCAGTCCTACTGAGCCATGGTGGCGCAGTGGTTAGAGTGCAGTACTGCAGGCTACTTCTACTGCCAGCTGCCTGCAATTTCGGAGTTCAAATCTCACCAGGTTCAAGGTTGATTCATCCTTCCATCCTTCCGAGGTGGGTAAAATGAGGGCCCAGATTGTTGGGGACAATATGCTGACTCTGTAAATTGCTTAGGGAGGGCTGTAAAGCACTGTGAAGAGGTATATATTGTGCCAGGATCTGTTCCTCAATAAAAGAACTATGAGCATTTATTGCGAGAGTAGGAACTGCGCAAGGAGTTCTGGCAGTGATGCGAAGGCGACAAAGAAGAAGAAAAAAAAAGATGAGGAAGGAAGGCACAGGGAGTGAAAAGCAGGTGATGCAACTGGGTGCCCACCAGCCTCACCGGAACAATGTTCTAAAAAAGATAGATGAAGCTCAGCTGTGGTTTACCACAACGTTCTGTTGATCAGCTGAATGGTCTGAAGTACAGAATGACTACAAGTTAAGTTTATTTTCCCACAGTAAGAGACATGAACACAGATGCACATGCCCGCCCTTGTGCTCATACAAAACCTTTTGGCACAGATGTAGAGGTCAATTCTGCTTTACAGATGTTGGCTGTAGCTGGGGCTTAAGGAATTCCACTCCTCACCCCTCCCCTCCGATTTTGGACTTAAGCAAATAAACCTCCGTCCTTTTGATTGTATTGGCCTAACCCATTTCTTCCTTTTAAAATGTCTTTTTATAAACATGAGCTGCTGTTTGAGTACATTACTGATGGATGCACTCTCATGGTTAAAAGAACGCAGGAGAGCCAAACGCAGTCTCTCTTTTCTACAAGAAATGGAAGGCAGAAAGCAACGCCCTTGAACGCCAGCTCTTAGGTCAATGGGACTCAATGGAAGCAGATCCTTCTAGAACAGTGTTTCTCAACCTTGGCAGTTTGAAGATGTGTGGACTTCAACTCCTAGAATTCCCCCAGCCAGCAACTGCCAAGGTTGAAAAACATTGTTCTGTATAATGGGAATTAAAGAACTACTACGGACGCTTCTGAAATTCAGATTCAGCAGTAGTTATAGCAAAACAGTATGATTCTTTCCCACCTATTCTGAAAAAAAAGATACGAGGGGGGAGCCGGGATGTTAAATTTTAGACAATTCGTTAAAGAGGAGGGTTTTGGCTTTGTCTAATGAGGTTTTTTTTTTTTGGGGGGGGGGACTACCTGCTTTGCAGCGGTAAAACATTTAACCATCCTACATTAGGATTTATAATATTTTCCCCCCTCACATTTTTCATTTTAACAATGGATGAGTGGTTTGTTTTTTTAACTGTATGGCACTTCGGGCTCTGACTTGTAGAACGAAGCTAATAAACAATAAATCTAAATCTAAACGACATCTGATGTTCCCTTCACCACATGCATTACTGTTTCTCTGGTGTATTCTGTACAGTAATACAGAAGGATGCTTAAAAGGTGTAGGAGGGGTATGGAATACATAAGGCTGAAGGTAACATCAGCGCTTGCAGAAAATGGCTTTTAGTGTTAATCCTCCCATGTTGGGAGGCTGGTTCAACATTGTTTCGTTTTTCTTTCGTGACGACACGGGAATCCATTTCCCCACATTAATTGACTAACAGCCCTACATAGCCTATCAAGGAGGGGTTCATCAGCTTCTGTTTCTTCCCCAGTTTGATGGGCTGTGATGGGGAAGGCTCCGGATAGATCTAGCAATACAATTATCTGTGCCTGGGTATATACATTCGGTTGGCTTATCTCTATTAAGAGATGGGGGGATATATCAGTCCTGATTTTTTCCAAGCTTGGCTCCTAACACAGAGGTTGAAAATTCTGCATCGTATAGTATGTGGCATTTCAGCTGAGCCTCGTGCATTGTTGGAATCTCTTGTCCACCAAGATTTTTGGTAGGGATGGAAACCTAATAACCAGTTGTCCCCCAAAGGTGCTTTTTCAAGATGGAACTAGACATTCTTTGAAGATATTTCACTTCTCATCCAAGAAGCTTCTTCAGCTCTGACTGGATGGTGGGGAATGGAAGGATTTATACTCCTTGAAGACAGACGGTGATTTGCCTTCTTTTAGAGAGTCATTGAGGCCTTATCTGTGTTATCAGGGTCACTTGATTGGATGCAAATGAGTGTGGAACCTTCTTGGCTGCATCCTTCCATTCCCCACCATCCAGGCAGAGCTGAAGAAGCTTCTTGGATGAGAAGCAAAACGTCTTCAAGGAAAAACAAAGAAAGATCAGTTGCCTCTTGAAAAAGCATCTTTGGGACAACCATGACCTGGATGATTGAAAATCTCCAAAGACTTACAACCACTTTTTAACTACATTTAAACTCTTATACCAAATTCACATGAAAGAAAGTTTATCCTAAATTTAAGAAGATCTACCACCAGCAAAGGAAGAACAGATTAAAAAAAATGTACACACACACACACACATCCTGCACAACAACAAATCCTCCATCGTATCAATCTAGAGCTGCCAGTTTTAGCTAAACTAAATCCTGACTATCCTTCCCCAATGGGCACAGCCGTGACACTTCCCTTTCTGTTATATTTACACTAATATAAATATATCTTTTTAGAGCCATGTTGCAAAAGAAGGCAGGCAGGGCCAAGACAAAACTCACTTCAAACTGAATTAGTAATTACTGATTAAAACTTATATGCCTGTAAAATAAGGTACCCATGTATAAAACTAATTTATTCTGCCTTCACATGCACCAGTCATTCATTTCTCAATACAGTCTCTTCTATCTATCCTATGCCCTTGCCCTCATTGCCCTCCTTCTAGCAGAAGTTTCAAGAAAGGAAGAAGAGGACAGGATGGGCATGGGGTAAGAGAGGAAAAGGTAAGTGCAAAGGAAGGAACAAGATCGTGGGAAAGCCAAACGGCGCGTCGATGAGGCAAGCAGAGGAAGGGAAGAAGCAATGACTGTCGAAACACTTTTAAGCGTTGCATAAAGGGTTAAAAACTCATTAAATTACGAACGCACCCATGACTCTACTAATTCACAAGGTGGCTTTTTTTGTTTTTGCTGAAATGCAAGAGTAATGTGGAAGGAGTGAGGCAGGGACTTGGTAGGGCTAGAAAAACCAGGGAAGTTAACTTCGCTGGTTGGATGATCCAGCCATTTTCAACCATTCAATTCAGCTTTCCCATGGCTACGTTTCTGTCGAATTTCCCTCCCCATCTCCTTTAATAACCGAAGTTGCACAATTCTATTGCCTCTTCTCAATCTATTGAATCGCCTCTTTTCAATTGCTTTTCAATCCAGGCCTAGATGAAAAGAATAAGATGCATTCAGCCTCCTAGCGTGGTGTCACCAAACCCTGCCAGCAGCCAATGTCCTCTGGCTGTGGCCTTTTCCTTATAAACCTTTCCAGACTATGGAATTTAAGAGCCCTCCACCTCATACTTGAATCAACAGGAGGAAAAAAAAATCTGCGCTGAATGGCACAGTCCTGGTTATTTATGCTACGCTCCTGCTAGTCCTAGGCATTGTTTTACTCTATGGACTTTGCTGCCCTCCCTTGTCAGCATGTCATTTTTGGGTGGAGAAAAAACCCAAACCCTCCAACCAAAGCACAGCAACCCAAGTGGTTTTTGCATGCTGCTGCGTCTAGGTCTGTGTGTGAGTGTGAACCTGAGAAGCTTTGCCCAATTCCACCCGTCTTCTTTAGCTTGTTTTGGGTCCTTCCTCCGAATGCCCCGTTTGGTTGTAACACAAATGGAATGAAGTGAGAAAAACAAAAAAGGAAACCTAAAAGGAACTGAGTCATTAGCAGTTGTTCTCAAGACACACAAATTTATTTAGTTTTTTATATCTTCCTGTTCCATTATTATGCTATTTCACATGTGCAGAAAACAAGAAAGGCTATAGCAGTGATGGTCAAACTTTTCGGCACCGAGTGCTGAAAAGGGAGCGTGCGCTCATCAGGGACGCGCCTCGGAAGAGAAGCTGCCAAGTGGGCATATGCGTGCTTGGAAATGAACTTCTGGTTTCCAGCACATGCCTGTGCACTGGCCACTGTCTTTCGGGTACTGGCGTGCATGCATGCACGATGATCAGCTGTCTGGCGCTCGTGCGCCCAATGGAAACCGGAAGACCAGCTTTTCCAGTGTTCGGGACTGCCGCCTGCACAAAAAACAGCTGATCATTGTGCGCGCATGCATGCCAGAAACCCAGAAGAGGAACGGGCGATGCCACACGTGCCAGCCAACATGGGTTCGCCATCATGGGGTTATAGAGTTAAAATAGCTGAAAACAGCCCAGTTATACAATTAAGATGGCTTGAATGCTGATATGGTAGAGGTCCCTGCGCCAATCTTTTTTTTTTTTTGCATGTTTCAATAATAGCGTAAAGTCAAGGTCAGGATCTGGTGATCCTTGGTCACATCCATGTGGTTCTCATGGAAAACAACTAGAAGCTTGAGAGAGACTGGAGGGGCAGGGAAGTAGTCAGCTGGAGCAAGAAACTTCCAATTGTAGCAGAAGGCACTCTCGCCTCTGGTCTTGGAATTTCTGCCAAATTGTGAGTAGACCACCTTAAATAATGAGTAATAGAAAGGAAGCAGTTGCCCTCATTTTCATAAACAACTTCTCTGGGCTTTAGTACTGGACGTTGTACAGGCAGTCCTTGACTAACATCCAGAGGCTGCTCAGCTTGCCCCTCGGGCAGTCCAGGAGACAGTGAAGAGCCCCGGCCTGGCGCGCCCCCCTTATCAAAACTTTTAGCCACCTTTTCGGTGGGTGTAGCTTGGTGGTGGTGGATCATGTAACTAAGTGCGTGAGTCATGTCAAGTTGGCTTCGCCCACTCAGTCACATGCCCCCCGCCCCAGCCATGCCCACTGAACCGGTAGTAAAAATTGTTGAAACCCACCCCTGCTTTCAACCATTTGTTTAGTGACCAAAGTTCCAACGGCACAAATAACAAGGACTTATAGCAATAGCACTTAGACTTACATACTGCTTTACAGCCTTCTCTAAACGGTTTAGGGAATCAGCCTATCGCCCCCAGCAATCTGACTCCTCATTTCACCCACCTGGGAAGGCTGGAAGGCTGAGTCAACCTTAAGCCTGTGAGATTCGAACTGCCAAATTGCAGGCAGCCGGCAATCAGCAGAAGTAGCCTGCAGTACTGCATTCTAACCACTCCGGACAGTTGCAGCATCCCCACAGTCACATGATCAAAATCCACATGCTTGGAAACTGCCCATATTTATGATGGTTGCAGTGCCCTGGGGTTATGTGATCCCCTTTTGCTACTTTCTGACAAGCAAAGTCAATGGGGAAGCCAGATTCACTCTATAATCATGTTACTAATTTAATAAGTTTAGTGGATTCACTTAACAACTGTGGCGAGGAAGGTCGTAAAATGGGGCAAAACTCACTTAACAAATGTCTCGCTTTGCAACAGAAATGTTGGGCTGAACTATGATCGTAAGTCGAGGACTATCTGTATGGTTCATGCGCAAAACCGATGGACCTCTGATATAGTGACAGCTCTCACTGCAATCGGTGGCAGCAGATGACACCAAAATGACGATGCAGTTTGGTGTCATCAACAAACACTGCCATTGTGGTCTTGTGTCTCTGGTTATAACATAAATCCTTATGTTATTGTTATCCTCATTATGGTTGTGTCCCATCATCTAATAAGATATGTCTATGAAGACTTCCTGGGGACAATTCAAGCCAATTGGTCCTCTTGGCACTGAACATACCCTGCATCCAGGAAAAAAAGAGTAAAATAATGGCAGAAAAAGTTGGTCAAGAATCATAGGGCACTGATAAACCTCCAAATGGCCTCTAACGACTGCAAGGTATATAAATCCATCCTCCACCATTCAGTAAGAACTGAAGAAGCTTCTTGGATGAGAAGCAACAAAGTCCAATTGCCTTTTGAAAAAGCATCTTTGGAACAACCATAATCTGGATGACTGAGAATTTCCATGGATATCAAGAATCAGAAGGAAGGGGGTACCCCAGCATCAGCCAGAAGCACCCAGTAATTATTTCTTTGATTACATTTGATTAGCATAAATCTAATGAATTAGGCAACAATTATTATCTAATTCATACAATCTTAGGACAGTATCTGCAAGCAGTATCATCAATGTTTTTGGGTTTCAGGAAAAAAAGAACAACTCAGAAGCTGACTTAGAATAAAAGAAAAAGAAATGTCAATTATTGGCTGGCATAAAGGTTTCCAGTTCTAACCTAAAATGTTCAAGATCTTTCCCCCCCCCTCCTTCAGGACCAACTGATCCACTAAATGCATTCATTGTTCTTTAATTCACCCAACAATATGGTTAATTAAATCATTTTCACTTCTTCAGTTCAGTATTTTCACTTCTGGTTTATGAGGTTATTGCTTACAATTATGGAGAATGTGTCGTTCTATGGTACAGTTTTCAAACAGGAACTTCTGAGGTCTATTTTTTTGCTGTTAGGAAATACATGCACTTGTTAATTAACGTCCTGCAAAAATTTAAAAGAAGCAGAACAATTTGGGAAGGAAAGTATTGCCACTGAAATGTCACCTAAATTAAACCTGGAAGACAAAACAGTGAAAGGTATTTTGGAGGAAAACAATTGCCCTGAAAAATACATATGGCATGACTGTGGGCCTATTTTAGATATTTCAAATTAACAAACCTTAACCTAAAGCAACAAGATTTGAACTGATTTCACAGTATGGTTGATTAGTTGTTTCCAGCAAAGACACAAATTCATTCAGCTGATCTTGATACTCTCAATGTGGAATACATGTACTATACCTCTTCCTAAACATGTTTCTTAAGATTATTCTGTTTAATAATTATAGCCCACAGGAACTATACACGTATTAAGATATAACTAATTTAATAAAGGTAAAATGTATCCTTTCTTCCCTTACTGCAAATGAATGATCATTTCAATAAGTGGTGTTACTGGGGTATGTATTTGTGTTGCATTCCTATAACAGACCTGAAAAAATGAGTTAGTATGAAAAAAGATTTTCAGTTCTTTATAAACTATAAAAGCATGATTAGTACAGTAAGGCAAATAAGAAAAGAAAGGGAAAAAATGAAGAATGGGAAGGGACCAATATAAGCAGTAGGGTTGATCAGTGGTTCTTGGATGTTATACCAGAAGGAATCTATCATGTTTCCCTGAAACTAAGATAGGGACTTATTTTCTTTTGACCCCCGAAATAAGCACTTGGCCTTATTTTCAGGGAGGTCTTATTATTTTTGAGGCGCAGGAGGCGGCAAGTGTGGTCACCTCATGTTTGCTACTGTGTCACAATATTTTTGGGGAGAGCTTATTTTAGCGCATGCACTCAAAAGCCCAATTGGGCTTATTATCCGGGAAGGTCTTATTTTCAGGGAAACAGGGTAGAAATGTTACAGATTTGCACCAGATGTGGTATTCAGCCAGTTCTGACAGGTTCTGAAGAACTGGTAGTGGAAATTGGGTGTTTGGTTGAAATAATAATATTGGCAAAGAAATCCACTTGTCAACTTTGTCTACTAAAGAACTCATTGGAAAGGAAAGAAGTCAATGAATAATCACTTTATAAACCCAATTAATAACTTTACGAACACATCATTAAAGCAGACAGAAGAGCAAAAGAACGAATCAAAGATCTAATCATACTATTAATAAATTATAATAACATTAATAAAGGGACTGAGCTTGAGTTTGAAATGAGAGCAGCTGGAAAGATTAATCAGTGAGTAATTTTAGGATTGGAAATGAGAAATGGAAACTAAGATATGGTACTTCATATAACATTTTTTAATAGGAGAGAAAAGATTTCTAGTACATTTCTATATCCTCATTAAGGATATTTCTGGAAGTTGTCTTCCAGGAAGAGAAAGCCTATCCAATAGTCCCAAACAATGCAATGAAGCAGAAAATTGTAGAAGCAAAGTACTTTACTGATCGTTCAGATCTGCCAGCACTTTCAAAAGACGTTTTCACGTTGACTGTATCTCCTGAATTGCCAGTTAAGCTACGAAAGAGAATGACTGAGAAGGGAAACATGAGCCAATCAGCAGCAGCTGTGGCCCCAAAGACTACAGAAGAACATAAGAACAAAACTAATAACTTGATATCCTTTAAATCACAAACCAATTGCCCCCCCCCCCCCGCGCTCCAATCTCAGATAATGATGTTTCAGTTCTGCTCTGAAAAGATTAGCGGCAAGAAATGTGAACATGCATTAATATGTAAAAGACACAGTCCCACGTTTTGGGGAATGGAACTGTTTGAAAACGGCTTTTTTTTCTTTTTAGCCATCTGGCAATATGTTTCTTTCCTCAAAACCTAATGGAAAATCAAATAGCTTGTGTGGGCAAAGTTAGCCTTCTGGCTGCTGCTTTTTAAAATGTGTTTGCATCAATGTCAAATAGGACATATGCCTGGTGTATTGTAGACATTTTCAAGGGAGAGGGATAATTCATGTGACAAGAAGCATTATCCACTACAGCCCCCACGTGAAACAACTATCACTGGCCAGACAGAGACACTTGAAGAAGCTTTCACAGGTATTGCAATAGGTGGAAGATTCCAAGGGGAATTGAGTGATCTTTTTAAACAGAATGCTTAGAAGACCGAAAGAGTACTTCGAGATCTGCTCCATATTCCTGCCCAATAGAGGATCCAATACTGGATCCAGCCGTTATCGGGAATGTTCTCAGAATCTCTCTTGTTGCTGGCATTTGAGATGTGCCAGTTTAGGCAAAGGAGGTACAATAGCTTTCAATTCCATCTATAATATACTGCTGGACTTTCTCCATTCCCAATTTTTATTTCTAAAGAACACATTGTTATGAGCAACAATGGATGGGCAAATAGCAGGCAATTCTATATTGTTCTATATAGTCAACCAGCAGCTGAACAGATTCCTTTGAAAACGCTGAGGAGAGACACGATGACTGTTTTGTAGTGGTGTGTAAGTGTGGGACTAAATGGATGGAAAGTGTAGAAGACACAAAACTGAATTGGAGTGATTTTCAATTAACTGCTAATTGAAGTCTCTCAGTAGTATGTGATGAATCACTGACTTTGTCTGGAAGTTTAGAGCTTAGCTCTCTGCATCTAGAAAGAATGAAACGAGAGACTGGAATCTGATAAATAATCTTCCTCTGCAAATACCAAGAAAGGATTTAATTCTATTCCCCCCCCCCCTCCCCGTGTGATCTTTGTTTGCCCAGGCCATCTTGCAAATGCTGGTCCGAACAACGCATCTTGTTAAAATACCATTGTCTTACTCCTTTTTTTTTTATTTGTGTGAGGGCAAGGTGGATGGGAATAGGGTAATTTTCTGCCTGCGGGAAAATCTTCAAGGTGGACGAAAAAAAATACTGGTTACTTGTGATCATTTGTCATCCTCAGCTCCTGAACAGGACATGTGGGTTGACAGTTTGTTAATTGAGCTTTCCCAACGAGGCATCGTAAAGTTTTACGCTGACAAAGCCTGGGCTCACTATTTATTCTGCATTAGAGAATGATCCACTCCACTTCTCGTTTGAACACAACATGTTTTTAAAAATAATAATAATAAAGACCTAGAAAGATTCTGATTTTTGATATGGATAAAAGAATATTGTTCAGAACCACAGCCCTAAACTAGACCACTTTCTCCCCTTGCTTTCAAACTAGATTTACAATTGCAGTTCAATGAATGAGATTTATACTGGGATTTTCAGCTTAAGGCTCAATGTCTATGCTAAGAGCAGAGATTACCATAGTGACGCCAGATGCTGAAATATAGTGATTCTTCATCCTGATTATATTCACACTTTCTTGGGATGCTTACAAGTCGTAACGTAGCATTCGTGGAAATCAGAAAATTTAGTGTTACAGAGTTAGCTACTTTCTCTTTTCCATGGTAGTCTCGGACCACTTGAAAATCTTGGGGTTCCTTGGAAATTGCTTTTTTAGAACACATAATTATCTTGTCAAAAAATACTGAGTTCTTGAAAATGCCTTGCATTCACTCTTCATTCATTTAAATTTGCTGAAATTAATAGTTTTTGGCAACCCAAATAAAAGGAAAATATATGACAGTTAACACTACCAGGTAACAAATTCAAGTGAACCATATTTCTTGCGAGAGACACAAATCTACTTAGAATTATTTTCTATCCTCTTAATTCTTTCATCTGTACAACAGAGAGATTTTAAGCCTGACCCATTTATAGGATTGACAATGACACATTTTTTTATCCCTATCAAAAAGAAATTGGAGCACAATCTTTGCACATATATTAGGAGGTAAGACCTATTTTGCTCATTGTGGGAAAAGAAGGACAGGTAAGTCATTTGAAATGCAATTGACAGCATTAGGAGGCATTTTCTTTCTCTTACAAATTTTGTGAAAATCAGAGATCACAATGGACTCTGAGAGGCTTTGGTTGTTGTCTTATACTCAGGAAAATAATTACACCCATTCTACACATTTTCCATTCTTCCACAATTAGATAATATAGCTTTTGTGAGTTTATCATGTAATTGTGTCAAAAAGCAATGCGTCCTGCTTGTCTGCAGAAAAGTAACATCAAGGAAAACATCAGTCTTACATTTTTTAAGACTTCACAAACCAAACAGAGTCATTCTGTGAGGGAGATGGGTAGTTTCTAATTTTTATAAACTATTTTCTAAGGTTCCTTCCCTTTTGTTCACATAGTGTGAGATTTTCAACAATTTAAGAGAGTAATCAGGAAGGAATACATCCATTCTTCATAGATCACTTACAAACACTGAGGCCAGAAAACCTATCACATTAGTGCCCTCACGGAAGGGCTAATAAATAAGCGACATGCATTTTTCTTGCAATAAATCTGTGCGACATTTCAAGACTTCCATTCTTTCTTTATTTAAAACAGAGGACTGGTATGCCAAACACCTATTCATTAGTATATCAATGTATAACTCATCATAAAAACGAACTGATATTCAGGGAGAAAACAATGAAAATCCTACAAACTGGCCTTTAAAGCCTTCATAACACTTAGGGCTGACTCTATGCACCCGTCTAAATTGGAATGAACAAATCCATCACCTCCACAGATGAGAAAAGGTTTTGCGTGAAGAGTAATTTGTCCTGGACTGCCAGAGAAAGCTTCTGTAACCTGTAATAGAATACATACAAGAATGAGAAGCTACTAATTACACTTCCTAAAATTGAGATAAGAGGTATTTCAAGGAAATATACAAGCTGTAAGTAATAGCGTCAGTTTTAATAATGTCTATAATAACAAATGTCTCATGCTTCATGTTTTGCCATGTTTTGGGCATTGTGTAGGCCAGGAACAGCAAGTAGACAATCTTGGCTAATTAAAATAAAGCTAAAATTGTGTCATTTAATATAGTATGGTTAATATAGTCAAGTATTAAGGCCGGCATGACTAAACGCCGAAAGTGCATGGAACACTGTTACCTTCCCACTAAAGATGGTACCTATTTTTCCACTTGCATTTTTACATGCTTTCAAACTGCTAGGTTGGTAGAAGCTGGGACAAGTAACGGGAGCTCACTCCATTATGCGGCACTAGGGATTCGAACTGCTGAACTGCTGACCTTTCTGGTTGACAAGCTCAGCGTCTTAGCCACCACCTTGAGCAATACATACAAATAGATTAAAACAAGATAAAGCCAGGGCTGTAATAAAGAACTTAAAGAATCATTTTTGAATGTAAATGATGACAAAGCAGCAACGTACTATCATTTGGAAATAAATCTGCAAGAAGATAATTCAACCATTCAAGGTCCAAGCCCTTGAATTAACCTGCCATCAATAATTTGATCCTAATCTTATTCTAAGTGAGGCAGTGACAAACATAGTGAATAATGTCCTCCACCTAACTAGCCCACAAGGACAGAGTCACTGTGCAACAGAAGACTTACATAATCTTCCTTCCCATTAGCTACAGGTGTGGCCTGCAAGTGAAGGGACGGAAATACCTTTCTCAGCAGGACGTTGGTAATATTAAGCAGATACAGTGAGAAAGTTCTATATGTTTTTACAGTGATGAAACCAAGACGAAACTTTGGATATCTGTACTGTAATAGCAACTTAATCAGCATCCCTTTAAAAAAGTCTATATTTAACAGTTTCTTTGTCCCAAGAGCTGAATTTCCCCAACAGGGTACAGAATACATTTGTAGGACAGGCAACAAATGTTTGACTTATTGGTTCTTAGTAGTGGTATTGGAGGAAACAATATTTGGTGAATGTTTACCAACTGGAGAATGGGATTTCTTCACTTCCAGAATCTCATGAACTCTCTTGTGCCAATAAAACACTGACAAGGCTTTAGGACTTCACTAGTCCATTGGCCAGGCAAGCAGCAGAAGGCTTGGCTTGGCTATTGAAGCTCATTTATCCTTGGGAGGTGTGTTCTACAATGGTCTAACTTTGGCAGGAAGTTTTGTAATGGCATTCAGTTGTTTTTCTTGGAGAACTAGTTATGCAAAATAGATTAACCGTCTGAGCACCAGTGCTACCATGACTTGACTAACTTGATTGAGTTAGGCATGACTGGTTCCATTTGGGATAAATTTGGAGGGGGTAAATTGTAATGATATGTGGGAATGACCTTGGGAGCCCAGATAAAGAGCTACTGTCTAGGAAACAGTCAGATAAGAGGGAGCATAGCCCACAGTTGTATAGTGAGTGGAACAAGAGGCTGGGGGAGGGGAGGGGGGGAGAAACTCTCCCTAAATTATTGGGCTGCAAAAGTGACAAGTGGAATAATTGTATTTGCAGATTTGCAAAATTGGTATCAAGCTTACCAGATAAATTAGACAGGAAACATGATCAGATAAGCTAATTCTATTTTATTTTAAAGCTATGTTAACAAAATCTTACAAGTCCAAAAGTACTGTTCTTTTGCCATCACTTTTGTAGCCTGATAACTTAGGGGGGGGGGTGTCTTTTCTGAGCTCTTGCTCCACCCACTATGCACTTGTTGGCTATGCTCCCTCTTATCTGGCAGCATCACCCTAGGCAGCATCTCTTTGCAGGTCTCCCAAGGTCATTCCTACATACCATTACATAAATTGAACTCTTTTTTGGTGTTCCCACAAGGTATTAACTCCCTCATTGATCCAGGGAGCACAGGCCCTTGGTCTCTTAATGTGGTTGGATGTCAGAAAATCTTTTGTGAAGGTAAATATCTTATTACATTACAACTTGATGAATTTCTTGAATGCATTTGCCTCTTCCAAGTCACTTAACAAAAATACATAGAGGGAAGTGAGTGCTTTTTATAAATATACAGGACCACGACAACAATTTTGTAAGCCCAGAAATCTGTCTCCAGTACTCCCTTCCCATTTGTTTTATTCCCACCGTGCAAAGTTGTACATTCAGCATTATTTAAGAAAGAAATTGGGGAGGGGGAAGGGGAAGAAGCAATAGGAAGGAACAGTGGCAGCAAAGAACATGTTGCAATCCACAAGAAGGGGAAGTAGAGTCCAAACTCAAAGGACGTACATCCTTTACTTTGTAATTCACGCTAAAAGAATGGTCTAAATAATGAGAAATGGCACTGCCTCATTCCAAGCAAAATAGACGTGACATGTTTTTTTCTTTGAATTAATTTTTCTGGGAAAGGAGGGGAGCAGATTCTTTTCAGCATCAATTGGCCTGTTTATAGAAGGAAGAGTACAGTATAAATAAAAAGGAACATAGACGACCATTCCTGCTGATGCAACTGGAAATAGCTGTTTACATGTTTACAGATATGGAATTTGGGCTTTTAAAGAGGATAGATCCACAGATTAATGTCAACAGGGCAAAAACATTGACTATCTCCTATCAAAGGCACTGAAGGAGATCAAAGGAGTGATATGCAAATAGTTTATCTCTCGCTAAGCGGATGCTTACCAAATAGTGGGAATGTTACAGAAATCTGTCCAGCAAAATTGACTGCAGCTGAAAGGGCAGGCAAACACCCACCCAATAATCTTTTCCCTTAACCTCAGCTTTCCTTATACCACTCTGCTGCTCAAGTGTAGCATAATGGTCTCATCTGCCCCTTTTTTGTGGGTAAGCAAACATTGCAAAGAACTCCATCAACCAAATGGGAACCATCTTAAATATAAACATTCAAACCCAAAAGCGAAGCAACAGATTTACTTATCCAATCTTGCACTGATTTTCCTCTAATCTTTCCAAGCTCATGCAGCTGTGCACAGCCTAGGTCTTTCACTTTTTCCAGGCTGCTTCCCACCGTAGCTCTGTTGACTGGCCCTTTTGTCTACTCACAACAGCACTTGGTGTCCATTTCCTGTTTCCTCTGGTTCTATTTAGAGCACTGGTCCCCAACCTTTACGGCTGCGTGGCTGGGCGGATTGGGGGGGAGGAGAGGGGAACTGGCCCGTGAAAGTGGCAGGCTGGCATGTGCTAGTTGAGCTGTGCGAGCCGCTTGTGTGGCCCGATTCCGAACAGGCCACGGCCTGGTAGTGGGCTGTGGCCTGGAGGTTGGGAACACTTGACTTAGACCATTAACGCCAACTTGTTACTAGGTGCAGTCATTCTGGGGCATCCACGGGGGAGACCGAAAAATTCCAGATAACATCTATGTGATTAAAGTGTTGGACACTTTTTACATGCCACAAAAAGAGGGCGGGGGTGTTTCAATTATGTGTCTGTAGATGCCATCTTGACTTTTTTCACTTCACCCTCTAAGACAGTGTTTCTCAACCTTGGAACTTGAAGATGTCTGGACTTCAACTCCCAGAATTCTGGGAGTTGAAGTCCAGGCATCTTCAAGTTGCCAAGGTTGAGAAACACTGTTTTAAGACACCCTTATAGGCATCCCAATTAAAGCATTGTGAAAAGATTCAATTATTAGACTTGTATCCCATCTTTTCTCCAGGAGCTCAGATCAATATACATAACACTCCAGGTAATCCTCATACAACCATTTGTTCAGTAACTGTTTTTTCCCCCCTTACACTATAAGGCAGTGCTAAATTACAATGTTTAAAGTTGTAGCTTCTCCGAAGAAATGGGCAGCAACGTAGCAGCTGGGACAGTGCCTAAGTGCAATATGCAAAAGATGTCAAGACAAGTTAACTCCAGAGGGAATTTTTTACTCCACTGCATTAAAAACTAAGAATTTGAGGAAGCATTCAAACAGAGGAAAGAATGAGTCAGAATTGGAGGGGAGGCACTCTACCTGATTCCATCCAATTCTCTAAACAGTACAAAGATGAAAAAACCCCAACTTTCTATTTGAAGACCTCAAGTGGGGGAGATACTTTCATATCTTGCCTCATGCATTACTTACTCTGTAAAGTTCTCCTCCCTCTCTCGTTTCCAAAATGTCACTGACTCCATCCAACCACAACTTTTTTAGTCATCCCTTTTCTTTCAACTCATCTTCCTCCACATAGTATTTGTTTTGCAATGTGATTTTCGCTCGTTTTCTCTAATCATCTAAACCAGAGTTCCCCAACCTTTCTGGCTCTGCGGACCAGCTGGGGGGAAGGGCAGGAAGAGAATGGTTCAGTGCGAGTGGCAGGGAAACATGTATACAACTCCATCTGTGCAAGCAGCATATGTGCCCACTTGAGCAAATTGAATAAGTGCACACGCCCGTTGCCCATGTGTGCATGCTCACCCGCCACTTCCATTGCCTGGTTCCGAACGGTTCAAAGCCCACATGGGTGTTGGGGACCCCTGATTTAGACCACTGCACATCCTTGTTTTATACTAATCACTGTTTCATTCAGTCGATATCTATGCATTATCCATTCATTCTTAGTTCAACATAATGTAAATCCAGTAAATGTAGTGTTATCTTCTACAACAACAAAAAGTATATATATTTTCCTTATGGAAGCAATCATACTATGTCCCTTCCTTATTCATCTGTTTTTTCCTCCTATAATAAAAACCCAAAATCTTCTTACATCCTTAATAAACAATGCCTTGAAACAGACCCAAAAACTCCAGATAAGGTCTAATCAATGAAGATTCATTCAATATTTTTCTTCTTCTGACTTGGAAAACATGATTCTACTAATGGAAGGCCGCAATTACATTTTCTTTTGCAACCATATTATGGTTTAATGTTCAGCTTGTGATAAACATAAAATCCTAAACTCCTTCTTACACATACACTGATCAAATTAGGTATCCTCCATCCTATGCCTACTCCTCTTTTTGTATATGTGTACACACTTAAGTTCAGTTGTACAGTTGAGCCCACCACTGGCCAAATAACAATATCTCATTTTGTAAATAACTTGTTCTCTTAGTTCTGCTTTACTTTTGGAACTTTTGGACTATGTTTGAATCTGGGGGAAAAAAGACATAACTTGACATTTATAATTTCTATTAGTATGAAGAAGGGCTGTCAATAACATTTGTTGCTACTACCGTTTATAAGTCGTCACTGACTTCTATGACATAAACAGAACTTTCCCTATTCCTCTGAGTGTTACTGTTCACATAACTCTTCATTCTTATCAGATTCTGGGAAGAGCTGGCAGCAGCCACAAGAACCTGGGGCTTCCTTTGTTGCTAAAAGGAGAAATGGTAAAGTCTCTCTTGGATTGGTTTTAGCTCCTGGTGTCTTCTTGTTCTCTTGGTAACAATTCATTAGTGATCTGCTAGAGTAATTGTCTTCTCTTAAGAAGGCTGACTCTCCATTGTTTCCTACAGTGTAGACTCCAGTCAAAGTAATAACCAGCTCCAATCCATTTAACATCTCAAGATCAGTCAGGATTGGCTATGTGCTGATGAATCAGCTGGTTTGCTAAAGGAAGAGATTTTCCATTTCAATAATCAAAAGGTTTAGATGCTTCTCTTACAAACAAAAAAGGTGTCTCTGAGGGCCAAAGGATAAAAAAGCAAGACCTTAAGAGAATTGTGTTGATCATAATAGATTAGCAACAACAGCAGAATTTTGCAATAGTTATTATTACAGAAGGCACAATAAATTATAAAACTATAAACATGTTTTAGTTGTTATTTAGGTTATTGCCCTAGGACAATTCGCTATTCATTCTTACAACTCTACTGCCAGAAAATTCCAAGTTTCAAGCCCATCCTCACCACAGAGGTCCCCTAAGTGCCTAGGCCAATTTTTCTCTCCCAATCTAACCTACCTCACAGAATTGTTGTTGCTGGGTGGAAAAATAGGAGGAGGAATGCTCCTGAATGAAAAGTAGGATATACATCTAATATACAGACAAAATGCTACAGGATTATTGTCTTCAACCATGCATTGAAATTAAGGACATATATTTATGATCTACAATTATCTTTAGACACATTATACAAAGATTTAGCTGCCTAGGGAAGGTTGAGAAAAGTAGGAGTAAAGAGAAGAAGAGGACAATCAGCATCAAGGTGGATATTTGGAGAAGTGTTTCAATATTTGAGGGGTCGCCACAACCTATTTTCCAAAGCACCAAAATGCAAGATTAGAAGCAATCAGTGAAAACTAATCAAGGAGAGAATCAACTTAGAACTAAGGAGAAATTTAGGAGAAATTTCCTGACAATGAAAACAATTAACCAGTGGAACCGGCTGCCTTCAGAAGTTGTGAGTGCTCCATCATTGGAGATTAAGAAAAGATTGGACAGCCATTTGTCCAGAATAGTGTAGGGTCTTCTGCTTAGGCAGGGGATTGGACTAGAAGACCTCCAATGTCCCTTCCAACTCTGTTTTTTTTGTGTTAAATTCAGTTGTAATGGTAATGGATGCATTGTTGCAAGACCCAAAAGACCAAGTTAGGGATAGATTGTCATAGAAAAAATCTATGTAGTCTCTATGAATGGACACTGACTTGATGGCACATAATCAATCAATGATTTCTGAAATTCTGTGAAAGACTTGCATAGCATGGCACAAAATTCCAGGATCTTGAGACTTTATCACATGTTCAACATTCTAACAGCTGGATCACCCACTAAATCAGCTAGACCTGAGTCCATGACAAGTCAGTGTATTTACTGCCAGCTATATGGGCGAATTGCACTGCCCAAGTGACTGAAGCATTCACTTTTGGCCAAAGAAAGAGTGGACTAAAATGGGTGTTGTCATTTAATATGAATGCTTTGCTTAAATGTAAAAAGTAGACACTGCGTTACATTGTTGAGATCATTTGAATCCGGGATGTAGAAATCAACTTTTTTCATTCTTGCTATAATTTAGACAAAAATTTCTTATATGCCCTTCCCATTTGCTGCACATCTTTTTTTTTTTAAAAAAAATCACTATCCACACACAAACATGCACTGTGACTATAACGTTAATTAAATTTAAAGATGCTTGAAGCAGCGTTATCTCAGCTGCTGTTTTGCCTGCAGAAGATTCTAGGTTCAGTTGTGCTAGTTCTAAGACAGACTGGTGAAGTTCTGAGAAAAGAAACCATGCAGGTCTGCTGACAGTGTGGGCAGAATTCAGTGTGGGCAGGACTAAGCTATAAGAGCTAAAAATATGGCATTCAAGAAACACTTATTAGATTGCAGTTTGTTTAGGTCTATGTAAAAGTAATGATGAGCCATTCTTGCTGTGTCTATATTTTAACATCTCTTGCTGTATGAGTTGCAGTGGTTAATGTTTGGCTTCCAGGTGCAATTCAAGGTCGAGTCCCTTTGGGGAGAGGGGGCGGTATAAAAATCGAAATAAAGGTAAAGGTAAAGGTGCTCGTTATTATATATGGCAAAGGGCACATATATCTGAAGGACCGACTATTCTTGTAATCATCTTTCTATTTTATGCAATCCCACAGGGTTTGCTTGCTTTGGGCCCCACCAATTAAGCAATTATTTAGTGGGACTGAGAAGATAGATGGATGTTCTCAGTTGTGGAATCTACTGTTAGAAATAATATCTTTTGGGAGATGTCCGTGACTCTTATATTATCTATTTTAAAAAACTAACCTTTTTTGCAGGCCTTGTGTTAGATATATGGAAGAGCTCTCAGAATTATAGGGAATTTGGATGTTTTCTTTTTTGCTTCGATGGCACAGTGGTTAGAGTGCAGTATTGCAGGTTACTTTTGCTGATCACCTGCTGCCAGCAGTTTGGCAGATCGAATCTCACCAGGCTCAAGGTTGATTCAGCCTTCCATCCTTCGGAGATGGGTAAAATCAGAACCCAGATTGCCAGCAATATGTTGATGCTGTAAACTGCTTAGAGAGGGCTGTAAAGCACTATGAAGCGGTATATAAGTCTAAGTGCTATTGCCATTGCTATTCCAGAATGGACATAGTTTGTATTGCTAGAATCATTTCATATTTATTGCTGTTACCATTTTGTAAAGCTGTTCAGAGCTGCCTAGATTGGGGCAGCCAAACCAAAAAATAAAAATAAACAGATAAATAAAATATCAATTGAACTATCCACTAGGTTCCCAGGATTTTCTTCCTGGATAGTTTTATATATAGTAACACACAGTATTTGTGAAGTTAGAAGGGTGCCTTCAAGTCATTTTTTGAATCCTAGCAATTGCCTGGGTTACCCTTTGCACTATTCTTGGCAGGATTTTTCAGAAGTGGTTTGCCATTGCTCCTTTCCTAGGGCTAAGAGAAAGTGATTGGCCCAAGGTCACTCAGCTGGCTCAAGGCAGGACTAGACTTCACAGTTTCCCAATGTCTAGTCTGATGCCACTATCCGAAACTGGCTTTCTTTGTGAAATTAGGATCACACTTATAAAAATTGAATTGCATTTCCCATTTAGTTAATTGCTCATCCAGTTTAAAGAGATCCTACCAAAGCTCTTGATAGATACTATTAGTTTTCTCTTCTCTTAATATATGGTTTCACTGAGACCCTAGCCAGTTTACCACATGTCCTGAATTCAAGAAAAATGTATGAACAGATCCTTCGGGGACTCCAATTCATTCTTTTGTCCCCTGACAAAAATGCCCATTCTGTTTTTAACCAGTCAGTGATCCATTAAAGAAAAAGTCTTCTTAGATCATGGCTTTTAAATTTAGCCAATAACTTTTGGTAGGAACTTTGTCAGGGAATTTTTGAAAATCCAAGCACACAGTACTGAGACAGTCACATCCATTCTAGTTGTCTGCTGATATTCAAACATCTTCAGGGGAAGGGGGGATTTATTTTTGTAGAATTCATACTGATTTTCCTTAAGCCAAGCTTGTTCCTCTATATGCTTAGTTATTTTTTCTTTGATGACCTTTTCCAATTAGTCCAGAAAAGACTTTAAGCTGACCACTCTATCATTTCTCAAGTCTCCTCTTGATCCCTATTTGTTAAAATAGCTTCTTTCCAATCCTATTTCATTGAGGCCAATTTGAGGGACACGTTATATAGCTTTGCTAAGTGGTCAGCAATTTCAAATTTCTGATGAGTACACTCTTTCTATGTTTGTAAATTTTATTTCTAGAAATGATCATATATTTATTTTTAAAACTGTACTCTTTTCCAGAACAAAATACTAATTACAGGTAGTCCTCGACAATTCAAAAATATGATAACTCTGAAAAAAGTGATTTACAACTGGTCCTCACACTTAATGATCACTGTAGCATCCCCAATGGTCATGTGATCAAAATTTGGTTGCTTGGCAACATGTATTTAGGATGGTTGCAGCATCCCAGGTTGAAATGATCACCCTTTGTGAGCTCAGGGGGCTTCTGACAAGGAAAATCAATGGGGGAAGCCGAATTCACTTAATGCTTCTCATTTAATGACAATGGCAAAAAGATTGGATGTGATTCAACAACTCTACTGCTTAGCAATGGAACTTCTGGTCCCAATTTTAAATTGTAAGTCGAGGACTACCTATACCACCAAATAATCCACCTGCTCATTTTAAGGAAATTTGCTTTGCTTGCTGTAGTAACACTAAATTCAGTCGGTAGGTATTTAGCTACAATACTAAAGGCTTTTTCCAACCTGGTTATGCCCTTATCCTTGGGTTGATAGAATATGATATTACTCTTATTTCAAGTCACTGCAGTTATTTGATTTGCCTCTGAGGTAATGGGAAAACAAAACAACAGGTTTGACCCTCTTAAGACTGTCTGAAAAAGACAGAGAATTCATATTTAATTACCTACACTATTAAGTATGACTTAAGTCTCCTGCCTTTCTGGGCTGGGACAAGATGAAACTACTGATGTGGGCTGTGGTGATAAAAGAGAGATTGTCAGGGTATGTTCCTCTTTGGGTTAGGTGGGGAAAAACCCTGGGTTACACCAAGAGAGCAAGTGGTTTATTATCTTGAGAGAGATATTTTTTTTAAACACCAAACAACAGTATGAACTTTAAATCATGGCTGTTATTCAGAATTGTCTCTCTTTAAAGAAAAAAGTCTTTATGATTTCCTGGTTTTAGGACAGGGACAGGAGGGAGAAACTAGAGTGGTAAGCCTGACATCTGTAATTCAGTTGCAAGGAGCCTTTGATCCAGAAGAGACAAAACAAAACTAAACAAATCCAAAAAAAAAAAAAGTCTAAAGAGGACATGTTCTTCACTTTCCATCTGGTATTTTTTAACTGCTTTCCCCCCATTTGTTTTGCTAACTGCTAGATTGATTGTACATGCAAACGCTTCTTTTGGTGTACTGAAAAGAGAAAGCAATGTTTGCTTGGTACCACTGAGAAAAATGTTCTGTGATATTCCCTTCATTTCTCTCTAGCATAGAGTGCTAAAAGTGTTCCTATTCATTTGTCATTTTCCTCTAGGTCCATGATGGCGAACCTACGGCACGCGTGCCAGATGTGGCATGCAGAGCCCTCTTTGTGGGCAAGCGTGCTGTCACCAGCTGGTCCTCGCCGTGATCAGAGAGCCGAAAAACGGCATGAAAAACGGCCAAAAAAACCAGGCCATTTCTGGCTGTTTTGGGGCCATTTTTCAAGCCATTTTTGACCCCCCCAAAACACTCCAAAAACGGCCCCCAAAACTGGCCTGGAACGGTCTGAAAAGCAGCCTGAAAATGGCCAAAAAACAGGCACGCATGCGCCACCCAGCAGGTCTTTGGGTTTCCAGCACTCCGGTGTGCACACATGCACACACGTTCAGGTTTGGCCACTCGATGCCGAAAAGGTTCGCCATCGCTGCTCTAGGTTTTTCTCTCTCTCCATTGCAGCAACAGTGAGGTTGCTTGGCAAAGATATCCATTGCAGTTCAGTTCATCTCTTTTGTCTTTGAACGTATTTACAGCCTCTCTTTTACATCACTAGCACCCTAAGGCAGAAAACCACAATCCAATTCAATAATTAGAAACATAAAAGTCAGATAAACAGCATGACAATGAAAAGAGCACCCACACAAAAGTGATCTCCCTTCCCTGCTCAAGAATATTCATACACCAGAGCTCTTTTTGTGTGCACAACTCTGAAAATTAATATACTTTGTTTGGGAAGGATATTCCAAGCTTCAGGGAACAACAAACCATTATCCTGTCCAGGGGTGGTATTCACTTACCTTCCCCTACTGGTTTGCAAATGTGAGCACACATGCGCTTTGGCTAAACAAGTGCCTAAATGGGTGCCATAGAGCCGGGGCTGGTGGGCAGGGCTACCCGCAATTTCTGCTACCTGCTTGGGCAAACTAGTCTGAACTGGCAGAATACCACCTCTGATCCTGTCCCAGGTATTCTCCAAAGGATGCCTGGTCTACAAGGAACAGCTGCAAACAGGTATAACAGAGAGCGCTAGCAATCCATTATGTATCGTGGAGCAAAGGCCAAGGGCTTTAAAATCTCATATCAACACATTAAAATGGACTTCAACTAGACATCAGTCAGAACGGACTTCACAAGTTCTCTGTCTATTCAGCTAGTGAGTTTTATTTTTTATTTTTGTCTCATTTCTGAGAACTTTACTAAGACAGGTCCCCACACATCACATTGGTAGAAATCTAGTCTCAATCAGAAAACACTATTTTGCTCATGGACAGAGCACAAGTAATATTGTGGTGGAGCTGAATTTGCTTCCAAAGGAGGAGGCAATGATCATCAAGTGGGATTCTTTGAAAAGGGTATTGTACAAATTCATGAAGACAAAGCCAACAATGGCAACTTGTAATGATGGGTAACTGCAGTAAACTGCATGGCCAGAGGCCATGTGCTTCAATATAGTACAAAGATTATTACAAAAAATTACAAAGATGATTAGGGGACTGGAGGTTAAAACATATAAAAAATGGTTGTTGGAATTGGGTATATTTAGTTTAATGGAAAGAAGGACGAGGGGAGACATGATAGCAGTATTCCAATATCTCAGGGGTTGCCATAAAGAAGAGGGAGTCAAGTTATTTACCAAAGCACCTGAGGGTAGACGAGAAACAATGGGTAGAAACTAAACAAGGAGAGAAGCAATCTAGAACCAAGGAAAAATTCCTGTCAGTTAGAACAATTAATCAATGGAACAACTAGCCTCCAGAAGTTGTAAATGCTCCAACATTGGAAGTTTTTAAGAAGACATTGGATAACCATTTGTCTGAAACAGTATAGGGTTTCCAGCCTGAGCAGTAGGGTTGGACTAGAAGACCTCCAAGGTCCCTTCCAACTCTGTTATTCTATTCTAATAGCACAAGCACAACAGAAGAACTAGAATTATCCTCACCTATTGGCTGTGTTCTACCCACATACATCTTGATAGCCTTTGTGGAAAATAGACTGTTGGTATGAGAACAAGCAGTGATTTGATTTTGCAAGACTCTTTTTATTTTCTTTTTCAGCTAACACTGTTATCTGCTAGGTGTTTTTTGTTCCCAAGGTTTAAAGATAATCCTTTATTGTTATTGCTATTTTTACTTGCTGTTTAGAGTTTGATTTTAGACTATGATTTAATACTTCTTATTTTAGTATACTGTTAGATAATGTTTATTAATACTGATTGCTCAAAACTATCTCAAAATAAAGCCTTTTTCTTTACACTGGAAAGTTCTCATTTCTTTTATGCTACCCGGTTTTGTTCTTGACAACTTTCGCTAGAAAACTTTCTGTTGAAACTTTGCTTATATCTTGCTGTACCTATGGCAATGCCAGCTAGTTAAGTCCAATGCACAGTAACAACATTTGCTCTTATCTTGATTCCATTATATCAGATATGTGTTACTCTCTGAATACATCATTATTTAATATTTCAAGTTATATTCCCCCTTTTTAGCCATTGGCCTTCTGGGAACAACACATTACATAACAAAGACACAATTGTATAAGTAAATTAAATATGCTATATTTCTTGAGAGTCCCTCTTTTATACAACGTAGGAGTTTTGTGCTTATAGTTGGTCACCCTTGTTTTATCATTAATGAAGATACAATACAAATTCCCAGATTGTTCTGAAGCAGTATGCCTTCAACCAATCTTCCAAAGCATTTAATACATTATTGTCAGTAATTACTGAGATATACAAAAAGCAGTGTGATTCTTCAGCAGAAATTAAATTTGTCTGCTTTGAATAAAGTTGAATTGGCTGGTAACTGACTTATACTTTTAGAATCAGTGCAGGTTATTTAGTCTAATGTCTGACCAAAATTCACTATTCTAAACTGTTATTAGGAATTACCTGAGAATATCTCCATTTCTGGCATTTGATACTTGCTGGTTCAGGCAATTGAGGCATTATGGCTTTCAATTCATTTATAATCAACTGCTGGATCTTTTCTTTGTCCCATTCCAAATATTCAGTTCCAAAAGATACAGTGGTGTGAACAACAACAGATGGAGCAATTTCAGGTGACTCTGTAAGAGACAAAGCAGGAAGATGTCTACAAAGGGCACCAATGACATTCCCTTTATGGATCTCTTATGTTCAAAATTAGAAGATTTAATCAAGTCCATCTAGGAAATGATGATAAAGAAGAAAAAAATTACTGCTACAGCTTGTGAGATTTGGTTAGACTTACAGGTCTTCAATTTATGACCGCTCATTTAATGATGGTTCTTAGTAGTTACAACAGCTTTATAAAATGTGACTTATGACCTGTCCTCCCAATTATGATTTTTACACAACCTCTGTGATCGTGTGACCGTAATTCGGGCTCTTGGCAACTGGCTCACATTTATGATAATTGGAACATCTAGCAGTCACATGATCATAAATTGCAACCTTCTCAGCTGGCTTCCAACAAACAAAGTCAATTGGGGAGGACAGCGTGATTCATGTGATTTGCTTAATAACTGTGTTGTTTAGTGATCAAAATTCTGGTCCCAACTGTGTTTGTAAGTCAGGGGACACCATATACCAATGATGGCTAACCTTTTTGTCGCTGTGTACTGATAATGCAATGCATCCCCAGCATGCTCGCATGACACCTGCATCTCCTGCATGCATCCTGCCCTCTACACATGCGTGGCAGAGACCCAAAAACCAGCTGGCTGTTGGGAGGCGCACGCGTGGGGGAGCTGAGATGGGGGGACGGCTTGCATGCCCACAGAGAAGGCTCTGCCATAGGTTCACTATCACGGCCATATACATTCTTCTATTATAGAGGATTCTAAGTTGCCTAAAGTTCAATACAATAGGAAAAAGTTGCCTAAACACCAATGCAGTAGGAAAAAGAAATCAAAATAATAAATGACAACATTGTAATATATTTTGGGTTGCTTTAAGTCAGTGTTGACTCCTGGAAAAGGATGGGTGACCATTTAAAGTAGCTTTGTTCCACATTAAATAGAAGGGTGACGGACTACGACCACGAGGCTGAGAATCTCAAACCCAACCACCCACCCCTTCAAAAGTACTAAAAACAGAGGAAGGAGAACCACTGTACAGATAGTCCTTGACTTATAACCGACTGGCTTCTGACAAGCAAAGTCAACGGGAGAAGCCAGATTTGCTTAATGAACGCATGATTCACTTAACAAATGCAGTGAATAGCAACTGTGGCAAAAAGGTTGCAAAATGGGGCAAATCCCACTTAGCAATTGCTTATATACCGCTTCACAGTGCTTTACAGCCCTAAGCGGTTTACAGACTAAGAATATTGCTCCCAACAATCTGGGTCCTCATTTTACCGACCTCGGAAGGATGGAAGGCTGAGTCAACCTTGAGTCATTCAGAATCAAACTCCTGGAATGAGCAGTGAGTTAGCCTGAGAAACTGCATTTCTAACCACTGCGCCACCACGGCTTAACAACTGCCTTGCTTAGCAACAAAAAATTGGGTCTCAATTGGAGTCGTAAGTTGAGCACTACCTGTATCACCTCTCCCAGTTCTCAGTGGCAGTCCAGAAGGATAGTATGATTGATGGTGCTGAAGGCAGCTGAGAGCTCATGGAGGATCAGGAGGGCCATTCTCACCGTATTCTGATCCTATCACAGGTTATTCACAGTGTGAGCTCTATTAGTGTGTCTACTTTGACCCAAACCTGGCCTGACTGTAGATTTAACTGTTTAATCTTTATTTATTTATTTATTTATTACAAAAATAAAAGTCTGTAAATTAAATTGCAAACTGTGGAGCATTCTGAGCTGCGGTGGCGTAGTGGTTCGAATGCAGTACTGCAGGCTACTTCTGCTGACTGCCGGCTGCCTACAATTTGGCAGATCAAATCTCACCAGGCTCAAGGTTGACTCAGCCTTCCATCCTTTAGAGGTGGGTAAAATGAGGACCCAAACTGTCCTCATAAGCTGACTCTGTAAACTGCTTAGAAAGGGCTGTAAAAGCACTGTAAAGCGGTATCTAAGTCTCAGCGCTATTGAAATTCCCCTGAGAGCGAATGGGTCTGTTGCAAAATAAATGTAATTTTCTTTCTTTCTTGAGAACATTTAATTCTTCTTCACTTGCTTTCATCGGAATTTCAGAATACTTAGAAGTGCCCCACAATAAATCTCCAACATACACAAAGCCAGCGGACAGTGGTTGATGATTTAGTAAAGTGTACATTTGGACAGCATTACTTTTTTTTCACTCAAGCAACAGTGTGGCACGATTAGTTGTAGCTGCAAAAATCCCGTCTTTAATGCAGCAACAAAAAGTATAGGAACTTTCCCTCCTGTGCAGCTGGTTAACGCAGCTTGTCCTCCCCAAGGGAAGCCAGATCAACCCAATTATTCTAAACATTTCAAAGCCTCCAGTGGTCTTGCAGGACGTAAGTTATTTCAAGACACCTGAATCACACAGTAAAGAAAGAACGTTGGTCCTTACCTGAACGTTGCTTTTCAGTAAAATAGAGGGAGGGGATACTCCTGGGTATTCTCAAAGCCTGATTGGTCCAAAGACTGAGGGAAATTTATTCTAATATCCCCCTTTCCCTGTTGGCTCCCAGTTTCCTCTCAGTCTTTGGTCCAAACAACTGCTTTGGTTTCCTGGAGGAAATTCTTCCTTTTGTAATTTCACCTGGCTCCTGATCAAACTAGACCAAAAGAGCAGTATTATCTACTGCTCAGATAATCTGCTGCTCCCAACCTCTTTTTGTTTACTTCTGATCCCTTTCTGATGGTGCCATTGTACAATTTAATATTACGATGAGGTAGAAAAAAAACACCCAAATGCATTTAACACAGTCCTGAGTAGTAACAAGGACACAGAAAACCTTCCAACCTAATCTACCCTGCACAAATAATGAAAAACAAAATGTTGGCATGCCCTGAAAACTTTATGATTTTGTTGTGGGTCCTCTATACTGCCTTCCCTGCAAACGCTGTGTTGGAATACAGGCATAGCACATATGTCTCCACACATATGCTTTTATACTAGGAACATAGTACTGGTAGTTCTCAGTTTGTTTAGTGACTAAAGTTACAATGGCACTGAAAAGTGACGTATGACCATTTTTCGCACTTGTGACAGTGGCAGCATCCCCATGGTCATGTGATTCCAATTCAAATCCTTTGCAAGTGACTCCTATTTATGACAGTTGCAAGGTCACATCATTGGTAAACTTCAACGTTTTTA
The DNA here is from genome assembly GCF_964273705.1 of Natrix helvetica. Taxonomy (NCBI): domain Eukaryota; kingdom Metazoa; phylum Chordata; class Lepidosauria; order Squamata; family Natricidae; genus Natrix; species Natrix helvetica. Next base: position 79,830,246 of record NC_138551.1, on the reverse strand, counting down.
ATTGTGTGGTTTGGTGGGCATGGCAGGGGAAGGATACTGCAAAATCCCCATTCCCTCCCCACTCCTGGGGGAAGGATATTGCAAAATCTCTATTCCTACCCTACCCCGCTCTGGGGCCAACCAGAGGTGGTATTTGCCAGTTCTCCAAACTGCTCAAAATTTCCGCTACCGAACCTGTTGAATTTCACCCTTGGGTCACATGATCACCTTTTCTGACAAGTAAAGTCGACGGAAAACCAGATTCAATTAACAACTGTGTTACTAAAATAACAACTACAGCGATTCATTTAACAACTGTGGCAAGGAAGATCTTGAACAGGGACAAAACGTACTTAATGAATTTTCTCTCAGCAACAGAAATTCTGGGCTCAATTGTGGCTGTAAGTTGTAAACTACCTGTACTGTTCTTTAGTTTACTAACTAATAATTTAGCAAGCTAAAGTGGAGCACTATTGGGCTGATAAATGATTACATTACCTTTATTCTACCTACAACAGGCACTAGAAACTTCTTTAATTGTAGTTACAGCCCATGAATTCCCACCCGTGAACTAGGATGAGAGGCCATAGATTCTTATCTATCTTCCAAGTCTAAAGAAATATATTTGCTTAAGTCCAGACACTTTTTTTAATGTCTGCTGCTAGCTAGATCACAGCCTAGTTTTCTTCAGGTCACTCGAAGCACCTTTGGACTTAACGTTATGTGTTGTGCCTGGAATTTATGTTCCAATATAGATTTTTCTGTGTCCCCCAAAGGGGATGAGGGTTGAGTTGCCCAAGAGCACCGAACCAGGGTGAAGAGGGGACTGTTTACAGTAAAATAAATAAAGGATGCTGTGCTCACTCAGCAAAAAGGAATTGCAATTAAAAAACTGTGTGTGTGTGTGTGTGTGTGTGTGTGTGTGTGTGTGTGGTTGGTGGCCAGGGTGGGGTGGGAGGGGGGCGGGGGGAATGGCAGCACAACACTTTTTATGACTTCGGCTGAAATCTAAACTGTTTCAAATTTTTCAGTGAAGTTATTGGAGCAAGTTTGTTCTTAAAATGATGGGTTGGAACCTAACATTCAAAACATATTGAGCAAGACCAAACATTTTTTTTAGACAAATATCACAGCTGAACTCTGAGAACAGTAATGCGGAGAAACATGGTAATGGGCCAAAAATAAAAATGATATAACAGAATTACATCTTCTTGCGCTTTGCATATTTGGTATTTTTTCTACACTTAGCTTAACATGGGTCTCATCAGATTGCCGGCATACAGCTCATTCCTGAGGAGGAAATGTCAAACATGCTTGTCCTTCTTATTTTGGCGTCAAATTGTAAATGGGCTCAAAGGTTTGATATAGTCTCAGTTTGGTTGTTTATATCCACAAGAGATGTTGAATGAAGGAAACAAACTTACTAATTCAAGAACCAGAGAGTGTTATTTCTCAGACATTAAGTGTTCATGATGCTTAAGGATCACTGCCTTCTCTGGAAGGATGACCCGTTCCAAATGGAAAAGTAGCTAATAGAAAAAGTCCATTCAAGTCAGAAAAATGGATACAGGAACTGTGCATAAAGAGAGCAACAATAAAAAGGATTTCCTCTTTGTTATAGAGAAATCTCTGTTGTCAAGGGTCCTCTGCTTATTTATTGCCAGCAAAGAGATTAAAAAAAACCATAATGACTATTCTTTTATCTAAAATTCCTTCAACCTCATTTGCAAAGTCTGTGATGGCTTAGACAACAGCAGCTAATGAGTCCACTGAAATCAGATGTTATTTGCAGGAAAAAGGTATAGGAAAGAGCTTTTATTTGTAAATGATTGATACAAACCACATGTATGGGAAAATTACATCCAAAGTCAAAGAACATCCTGTTGAAAAACATTGCTCTAGAAATTCTAGACCTAATCCTGTCAAGATTCATGTTTTAGCTTGGCAACTATTCAGTGTAGCAACCAGTGTCATGATAAATCTGAGAGAATGGAGGTGGTCATGATGGATCACGATAGTGGCAAAAGTAATTTAAGGAGTTAAGAACAGCTGCTGTGAAAGATCCCTTACCTGCTTGAAAGTGGCTTTTCTACATTGAAATCAAAGTGCTACACAGGTCCTTATATTGAAATGATATAAAGAAGGCTACTGAGAAGGTCAGCTTTGAGACCTTCAGCTAAACAAGCTACCATAATTCTTCCTAAAGAAGGATAAAGGTATTTGTGAAAGCTGTAAAAGAGGTTTTCATATCGAAAACTTCAATTCCTTCCTCAGGTGTAGTGATAATACTGTTTCTTCAGGATATCTACGTAATCAAGCTATGGAGCCAGATAACATATAGTTTTTGTCCAGAAGTTTTCTGTTGTCATTTAAAAACAAAAACAAAAATGAATGAAATAAAATAAAAAACCACAAACACCCCCCCCCCCAATTAAACATATAGGCTTAGATGTTTTAAAAAGTTGAGCAACTTGCAATCAGTACTGCCCTTTGTGAGCCATTAAATGCGGTTTTTGATTTCAAGGAATTTGAGAGTAATTCTTCTGGAAGTCTATTCCTGGCTAAGCTTACAAGGCTAATTTCAGTACATTCAAATTGTCTGAACAGATTGTAAGTCATTAAAAAAAAGAAAGATTTTATTTGTTGTTGTTTCTTTGTTTTGCTTAATTGTTTCTCTCAATATCGTGCACCACATGACTTAGGCCCCAGAGGCCCTTCGGATGAGGTGGAGATGATGAAAATGAAAACAACACAGAGACTGTTTTTAAGCGAAAGCTTTGTTTTAGAAAGAATTATAAATGTTGAATTTATGTTTACTGAGGTAGCAAAAACAAAGGAAAGAAGTACACAGTCATGCTTCTGCAAGACTCATCAAAAATGGCACATAATAAAGTACAGAGGTGAGCTTAGTTATTCCAACATGAAAGAATAGTTTTTGTAAGCTTATTGTGCATTTTTCCCTTTCTTGAACTCCCACACTTGCAAGCTTAACAGAATAAACCATTCTTCTTATTCTATTACCATAATCTTTTCACTTAATTTTCTTTGAATTTATAGTTATATGAGCTGCTTGTTAATACACTTACAATAATTTCAACACTCTCCCTAAAAATAATCTTTAATATAACCAATGCAACTAATAAGCAGACTTCTGAAATGATAAATTGTTTGTTCTATATTTTGTTTCTGTTAAGATGGAAATCTAGTATTATCTAATTCTTGGACAAGATACATTAAAAAGGACAGATGTTGGCTTTTACTGATTTACATCACAAATATTTATCACAATGAGTACATTCTTATTTCAAGGATATAAATCACACATAGATCATTTTATGAAAAAAAATTAAGTATGTGCACCATGCTATCTGAGGTATCTAAATCCAAATCTCTCTCTATATTAATCTTGAGCATTTGCTAGAAAATGCTCTTTTCCACTTTAATCTCATAGAGATTTTAAAGTGCATTTGTGTTTAATGCTCTATTAAAAAAATCCAGAGGATGTTTCATTTACGAAATTTTAAAGGGTTCTAGATAAAGTTTTCCTTTATTTGTCATAATATTGGATTGTCTACAATCTTTTCAGTCTTTTTTCAAACTAGGAAAATAAACCTGTTAATCTGGAAATCTGGATAATGGTCCAGTGTTTTTGGACTGTATGACTTGTTTATTTGTGTATACTATCTACTGTCCAATTGTCCGTCCATCCCCATCTTCTCTCTTTCTCACTCTCTCTCTCTCTCACACACACATAAATATTCTAGTTTTTCATATATATTTTAACCTCTGATATATCTTTTATGTTTGTAATTGACTGTAGCTCCCTACCTTGTGCTGGCCTATGACCAAAATAAAAATGTGATTCATTGGTCAACAATTGAATCAAATATTTAAATGTATAATTTAAAGATCTGATTCGATTTCATTCTAAAATATAAGAAATTACCTAAATGTAAGAATGTAAGATCTTTCATAGGCAATTAGGAGCCCCATCATCAAGACAAAGAGGTGGTCTCTGAGTTCCCTACTTTATGGAGGGATGGATTGGTGAGTTTTCTTAACAAGAAGGGTTTTGGACTAAAATTAGGGAGACTAAAATACCCTGTAGAAACTCACAAGGAAACAATGAACTAGTCATTCTCTTTCAGGTCCACCAGAGTTCTATCAGAGAGAGTGAAAGAAGTCCATTTAACATATCTAAAGCTCCTAGAAAAAAAGATGGGATGGATGGGTGGAAGGATAGAGAGAAGATCAGTTGACCTGCTTGTTTTGGAAAATGTGCACTTTGCCTATGTACAGATATATCTTTGCATTCTTTCTAACTTCAAAGGTAGCAAGTGCCTCAAATCTCCAATGTGTTGGTAGTGTAAAAGAGACAATTGCTTTCACTTTGTGCAAGGAATTAAGGGAGGAAGAATCTTTCCATAGTGAAAAATAGTCTTAAATTTAATATGTATCTAGCAATTAACAATGAATAAAAATAAATTCCCTTGACTCTAAAAATAAACTTGGAATTTCCTCTGAAATGTCAGTAATGACGTTAGTGTTACTTTCCAAACAGATAGGCCACTCTTAATTTTTTTAAAAATTCAAAATTCAAAAAACTTGCTGACCCTCTTCTATTCTCCATGGAATTATTATAATGTACAGATCACATTATTACAGGGACTGAAGAGAGCACTAGGATGATTTAGTCTGTCTTTCAATTCTTTGTGAATCATTTTTTTTTTGTAATATTGTAAGGAAGAGGAAATGAATTATAAAATAGAGATGAGGGCTTGAATGAATAGGTGACATGACCTGTCAAGAGAAACTTACCTATAATTTCTTCAAAACCATATGATTCCAAATACACTCATACCTCCAAAGGAGGAATAACATGCTGAATTTGAATAATATCAAATATTAGCAGGCCCATAAATAGAAAAAAGGAACATAGTTCTGTAAGTGTCCAGTGTATTGGGTAGATTAAGAATTCATGCTGGAAAATTCTCTTCATCTCACAGAACCTATTTAAAAATATATAAACTATTTAACATTCATGCAAAATAAAATAAAATAAATAAAATAAAACAAGAAGACACCACTGTCCCAAAAGTACAGGTGCTTTCCAGGAGATGAATTCTTGAGTACTTTATACTTGTGGAGGAGTATGTAGGTTATTTAGCTCCACGTGCTCTTCATTACCTTTGTGAAATCCACATTATTCCTGTATGCATGAAATGTTTCACTGAATAGTTTTTATTATATGTCGAAAGGGAAGGAAAGAAGCATAACCAAAAAAAAAAAATTATGTTAGATTTTTAAATGATGACAAAAAACACTATCTTGGCTTATATTTGGAGGCCTAAACATAGCTCTCCAAACATAAGCCAAGATAGTGGTTTTTGTCATCATTTAAAAATCTAACATAATTAAGTCAATAAATAGGATGAAGTATGAAAAAACACTTGGAACCAGGTTAAAATTTTACAACCAGCCGAGAAGTAAAAACTTCAAATAACCTGAATACTTGGTGGAAGATAAATAACAGAAATACCAGATGTCAAAAAATCAAGAATGAAGAGACCAAAATTAAACGGAAATTGGAAATTTCAGAATTGGAAACAAAATCCAGTCTGGGTTAATACTGCATATATGCCCATGTTTCTGTGTTCATTTCTGAGCAATGAGGCTTTCATGTGGATTAGTTTCCATTTACTTCTCAATTTATATTTTTCTGGTAAAATTTCTACAATACTCCAATATATGTTTTATAAGTGTGTGTGTGTGTGTGTGTGTGTGTGTGTGTGTGTGTTGGGAGAAGGGTGGGAGAAGACTTTCTAAAACATGTTCTGATTTGAGACAACTTTTCCAAATGTATGCAAATCTGTTTAAATCTTCCTAACTGGTAATGGTCAAATGGCAAAATGTTATTCTCTACAACAGCCCAAGTTGAAATAGAATTTGCTTTGGTAGGTTATTGTAAGTACTCAGTTATGAATTTACAGTATTTTATATACCTGAGTCATTTTTTCTAAAAAATTGTGAAATGCATTGCTCAACTGCTGCATGATTTGGGAAGACCTAAAAACAGGGGCTGGGGCTCTCTCCTAACGGATGAAAAATCGGAATCCAGAGTTCCTTGGATCACCCATGCCTTTAGGTATTTTCATTTATTTCTATGGCGGTGCTCTGAGATCCCCTTTCAATATTCTTGTCTTGGTAACTACATACTTAATTCCCAGCTAGGGGAATCTGTAATCTTCAGGTTCTCCATTTTATTATTTGCTTCTGGTTTTAAACCTTCCTTGAGGTGAGACGGAATCCAGCAAGCGAAGAAGCACTATTTTCCTCTGGCTTTGCTGTGAGTTGGCATGATGTAGTTGGCATCGTGTCAGAATGCCTACGCATTAGCGTGCAGACAAGACAAAGAAGAATGATGCCGTCTGTCTTCATCTTACAACTTGATCCTTCTTCTGGCAAATCCCACTCTTTTTTTAAGGTTCTATGCAATGGAGTTGGGTAGAAATGCCACTCTTTGAAAAGAAGAGAGACCTATTCTATACATCTGCCTACATATCTCAGTCATAATGGGCTATGCAACGATAACAAGCATAGCAAGAATTACCTTTTATAGATAATTATTGCTATTAATATAATGATGTTTAAATACACACATGGCATGAGCATAATAAGAATTATACCCAAAACTGTATGTGTTTTTGGTTAGTGAGATTTCATTATGAGCGCCCTAGTTTTCAGAGATACGGCATTACTCTGAAGAGGATAGATATAGGCATAATAATAAAAATTATCTCCATTTTTCTTATTCAACTATTTTATAGCCCTGGGCAGGGGTGGGATAGAGAATAAGAAATCACCTTAGAAAACCCCAGATTAAACAGAAACACCCACCACTGCAACTATTTATGTTTTGCTACTAACAAACACTATTTTCCCACTCCTTTCCTTGGAATAGAATTGCAAAATCCAACCAAGTTAACAAGGGACAACAAAATACACACACACATACATACACACACAAAAAAAGAGAGGGAGGGGCCCTTTGTCATAATGAGGCCTTGTGGGAAGTAATTCATCTGCACTTGCTTGTCTTCAAGAGTTCTTTAAGTCTTATAGCATCTATATAGTTCACTCCCCTGGAGTAAGATGGTTTTCTTAGAGAAATCACTGCCAACCAATATTTCTATCCTCTCTCCCAACCCCCATTTTATAAATCTGTGTCACGTATGCCTGGCTTTCTTTTAATCCACCAGGAGCAGCTGGTCGAATCCAGCATGTAGATGTAAAGAAACAATAGTGATATTGTCACTGCTATAGGAAAGACTCTGATATATTGATTTTAAAAAAATGCAATGATCAGGCTTACTAGGAGCTTGGGTTTTTCTTTAACATCCATTTTAAAACTCCAAACTTTTCCTTAAAAATATTTCTAAAATCAGTAAATTATTTTTAATAACTTCCTCTGAACATTCCTACATTCAAATTCACTTTCAATAATATTTTACAAACTTTAGGAATATTTCAGAAGGCTATATATTGGGAAGAAAAAGTGCAAAAGATAAAGATGGGATATATAAAGATGTTTTAAATAAATCAATAAATAAAGAAAAGAAGCTATTCCTGACATACCCTGACTGTTAAAATGAGAATTATATGAAGGAGAAAGGTCTAAATAAAAACTGTCTCAATTAAACTACTGTAAGAAAAGGATCGTTTCATACATGTCTAGTAAAAAAAAGGAAATAAAATTAAATACCATAACATACCATATTACAGTTTTAGGCATATTAAATATGAAAATAAGCCCAGGACATATGATTTATTGCTAAACACAGAGAAAAATAGATGGGAAGCCAAAGTATCTTCTCAACAGTGTAAATATGCATTGTAGTTCTATCAGAGAACAGGACAAGATCTGGAGGTAATCAAAATCGTCAGTGAAATAAAAATTAAAGATGCCCTGGGAGTTTAACTGAAGGAAAAAAGTACATCTTCAAAACAAACAAAATCAAGACTAAGTGACTTTGATGGAGGTGCACACAGAAGAAGAGACTGTCATTCCTTATATAATTCTACCCACAAATTGCCTTGTATCCTTATGCTATAAAGGGAATAGATTTTTTAGCTGCTGTGAGTTGAAAACAGGATTGGAACAGCAAACTTTTGTACAACACAATCCTATTACACATGCTTAATAGAAGTAACCCCCAATGAGTCCAATGGCTTGTTCTTAAAGGTAAATCCAAAAAGGATGGCAGCATTAGCAATATAGCAGCATGAAACAACTTGTAACTTTTCCAAGGGATATCTTGGAAAATTAGCTTTTAATTGAGAATTGAGGCAGCCAGGAAACAGAAAAGTCTTCTACAAAAGAGGACTACCACAGAAAGTATCCCTCTCTGAAACAGTAATAATTGAAAGCCTCTCAGCCTCTCTCTTCATGCTTAGTTGCCCTTTGTTCGATGTAGGATTTAGGTCAGGATCCAGATTGTGACCTTCTGTGACTCTGATAAATAGCAGTTCCAATGAATTCTCAAATAGGACCCAGGCAACAGCTGCATTTACTAAAAGATGTTGCAGTTACAGGGCCCAGGGTGACACAGGAAGGAGGAGAAGCGCAGCCGTTCCTGGCAGATGGCTACCCATGTGCCCTTAATTGGCAGAGTTTCAAAAAAACATGGTTCTTATTCTGGCCTTATTTGTGCCAGTTGCTGCTGCAACAGCAATTTATACTCAAGGGCATCTCTTACCTTTGTTAATTCTATAGATCTGAGCTAACACATTTCTGAATAAAGCCTCAGGCAAGTGGAAGTGTGATATAGTGATTAATTGCTGGACTAGGCCTGGGGAGACCCAAGTTTGAGTCTACTTTCATCTACAAAAACTCAAGAGTGGACAATTTTGGGCTAGTCACCCATTCAGCCAACCTACCTCAGACAGAGGAGGAATGCTAAGTACACTTGGATATTCTCCTGGAGGAAAGGCAAGTGTAGCAAATCAATAAATGAATACACAAAAATATTTAATTTTTGCAGCCCAGTTTAAGTCATTTAAAATTATGAGAATACTTCGCTCTTTCAAACATTCTTGCTGCAGAACTGAAACTAGAATAGAAAATTAGGGAGAAAATACAATTAGCTTGGGGAAAACATCACATGGTTTGCCTGCTAAAAAAACTAGCCATTGTTTGTATTAGGGAAGATTTTTGAAAACCTTAATGGAATCAACAGGACATTTTAATTGAGGTTATGAAATTATTATCATAAACTCATGTTGTACATGAATCAAGTCAGAGACCAAAACGATGTTTACTTGTGCATCCTGCCTTTGCTTTGGGAGCTCATATAACACTGTATTCTACATCAACTTTATTTCATCATTTTGTGAGGCAGAGGAGGTTGCATTATCAGTGAGTTGCTGTGGTTGGGAGAGATAAATTTGAATCGGGGTCTCCATGATGGCATTACATTGGTATAGCCCACAAGCTGCCCTTATATTCCACTTAGGGAGGCCATTATGATGAAATAATTAGCTATTGAATTCTCTATCCATTGTCTACAAAATCAGAAATACCAGCTGCTTTTATACCTTTGTTATTCATTTTTTATTTTATTTGTCGACTGTCTTTATTCTTCTCTGTAACGCAGTGGTGGGGGCTTGTACCATATACATGTTCAGCAACTGGGGTGTTTCAGAGCAAGGTATCTAAGCACTTTGTATCCCTTCTCCAAATTTAATGGAGATAGAAGGGGAAGGGCTTGATTAAAGCTTAACAATCTCATCTATCTGGATGTTCAAGTACTTGTATTTACATCTGGGCTGGTGTTTTCATGGTAAGCATGGCAAAATGTGCAATTCTGGACGTGTAAGGCCAAATAAATATTATTCCTTTAAGATTTGTGTCTAAACAAACTCTAAAGATATGTGAAAACAGTCACTCCGAATTCCAATCTGAATTCTGAAAGAATTCTCAATTCTTTCTATGTTGCAGTTGTGATTCTTTTGGTGCATCAGACCTGTTCCTCCCTTGTTTTTTTTAAAAAATAGAATAATTAATACTTATTTGGACAAGAGGAGTATACCCATTTCTGAAACAAAGTATGGTATAACCCCTGCTTATGAAGCTTTGCTCAATCTAACTCTTTTGGACAAATTTAGTCCAGACAAGTTTCTAACCTTCCTGTTTTGGAGAATGTAGTAGCAAAAGAGGTAGCCCTGCAACTTCAGAAGACCCTAGAAAAAGCAGATTATCTGGACAGGTGGCAGTTAGGCTTCAGGCTGGGCTCTGCATGGAAACTGCACTGGTTGCTCATGTAAATAAGCTTTAGAAAGACTGACACTGGGGGAATACAATTTTCATAGTCCTCCTTAACTTCTCAGCAGCTTTTAATACTATCCAAATATCCTATATCCTTCTGGATTGGCTCTGATGTATAGGAATGGAGGAGGGGAACACCATTCTTTGGTGGCTTTCCTGTTTCCAAAAGGGTCATCTTCAGGTTGGCACTTGGAGTAGAAGAGAGATCTGGCTGGAAACCTCTGATCTGTGGGGTGCTATTCCCACCATTCTTTCAAAGCTACACAAAACTGCATGCAGGACTCACTTATTGAGATACAATCAAGTATCATCTGTATGGTTCAGCTCTTAACAGGGTTATATTCATTCCCTAGTCAGGGTTGGTCTACTACTAAGGGATCTCCTGGAGCAGATCACATTACAGCTGTGATCTGCTGCCCCAACTGCTAAATTGAAGTTAGGAAGCCCTTAACTGCAATAACTCCTGTCCAATTCATCTCCCATTAGCATTACTGTAACATTTCCCATGGACTGCTTTTGAAAGGCATTCAGAAGGAACCGTAGGTACATACCACATTAACATTAGAGGGGCTCCTTCCCTCTGGCCATGATCCACACCCTCCATTCTTACTTCGTTTATAAGGAGTAATGGAAGCACTGACCTATTTCACGCTTCTTATTATCAATGGAGACGAAGCATATGCAGGGATTATTGGAGATGTATTGTACCGCCCAAGGAGCATCAAACTGGGTGCCAGCTTCATAGAAAAGGCCCAGAGCATAGCGAGAGGAATAGCTCACAGATTCCAGCTGCTGCCTCCAACCTTTGTTAATTACTGTGAAGGAAACAAAAATGAGGCAATTATTTTTCTCTTGGAGCATTAAACCTGCAAATACTACGGTTAATCTACTTAATCCCTTTTCTAAAATAACACTTCTGTGTTTCAAGAAAAGGCCATTCACATTGTTTAATGAACTCTCCCTTCCACCAACCTAGCTTTTGTTATGGCTGCACAAATATGTGTCAGAGAATTTCCTAGTCAGGAAATAAAGGCAGGTTATAGGTGGCCATCATTAAAAAAAAAAGGACGATTAAGGAACCTCACAAAATCGCTGAGTCTGTGCTGACAGGGGCTTCTGTGAGTTGTAATTTCTAAACATCTGTCAAATGCCAAGTTGTGAAAGCCTGCTCTAAATGCTCACTAAATTAGTGAGAGATCAAGTTTTCCACTCAGGAATCGTTCCCCCATTTCATCCCAAAAGCTTTCAACTTTCTCAACCACATTCTCAATTTGCAAGTGATGTGCATGTGCAGAGGTTATGGGAAAGGCAATTTTCTTAACCATTGGAAAAAGGTTTCTGGAACAGAGAGATAATTTTACCAGGTCTCCTCTTCTTGTGGCAACAGTAACCCCTCAACTACAGAATGCATAAACGATCAAAATAAAACTGCACCAGCATGTTAAGGTTGAAAAGCACTACCATGACTGAACTTGGCCAGTATGGTATAGTAGAAAAGATGATGGACTCACACTGGGGAGACCAAGGTTCAAAACATCCTTCCACCATAATTGTGTGAAAAGGTGAGATAAGTCATGTAAGAATGTACGACCAGGCTGAAGTTGTCATAAGCTGATAAATGGAGCAATCACATATGCAGGTGACAAAAGCAAAATCTTGTTAAACAATCTCATCTGGTAGATAAGATGGAACCAGGTAGTTAAGGATCAAAGCAAAAATGACACCAGAAGACAGGAGGCTGGGTGCCGAGCGTATGGGATCCAGTCATCCCCCAATCTCAATGACAGCTACTAGACTTATGGAGCATCAAAGCATTGGCTCAGAAAAATTGCAATTGCAAAGCCCACTTACACTATTAGTTGTTCTGGGTTTGGACTTGGTGACTTTTGTTCCACTAGTTGATGTCTGGATGGAGTAGTTGAGAAGGACGTGGGTAATGGGGATGAGCATAGGAATATGAAAGAGAACAAAAATGCATGGTACTAATGTTTTGCTGTGACTTTGAATTCATTGGATCTCTGTATATTCCATCAGAACCTGACATGCCTCACCGTTTGGTTGAAAGTGGTTTGAGTGCATTCTTAATTATTTCCTGGTTGTGATCAGGATTGTGGAACAGTTTGCCTTCAGAAGTTGTGGGTGCTTCATCACTGGAGGTTTTAAAGAAAATATTGGACAGCCACCTGTTTGAAATGGTATAGAACAGTGATGGCTAATCTTTTTGTTGAGGCATGCCAAAAGCGAGGGGAGTTGGGTGGGGGGGTCGTGTGTGCCTGCACCCATAATGCAATGTGATCCCCCCACGCATGTGCGCACAAACCTCTCGTGCATGCGCGCAGGCCTCACTGAAGCCTCCAGAGGGTGAAAAACAGCCCAACATGCAAACCGGAAGTCCATTCTTGAATTTCCGATTTGCGTGTTAGGTGGTTTTTTGCCTTCCAGAGGCTTCAGGAAAGCCTCCAGAGGGTGAAAAACAGCCAAAAACCAAGCCCAAAAATCAGCTTGCCAGCGCACACATGCGCATTGGAGCTGACAGGACAACGCCTCATGTGCCCTCAGAAATGGCTCCACGTGCCACCTGTGACAAACGTGCTATAGGTTCGCCATTACAGATATAGGGTGTTCTGCTTGAGTAGACCTCCAATGTCCCTTCCAGTTCTAATCTTATTGATAATTGCACTTTTCTGGAAACCCCGGATTAAAGGAGGACCATGAGATCCATGTATCTAGGCAGACTGTGTATGCACAAATGAGTACGCATGTAACAGAAGGTCACTGAATAACTTTGAGACAGTCACTCTCTCTCAGTCCAACCTACTTCACACTATTATGGTTTGGAGGAAATATGGAAAGAAAGACCACAATAGAAACTGTCTGGAGCTGCTGAAGGTGATCTGGCAAACAATGGAAGATACTGTGCGTTCTGTAGTGTGGGAGACTATGAAAAACGCTGAAGACTTCCAAAACAGCCAGTCTATTTTGAAAGTCAGTTTCTTTGCCTCCTGAATGTGAATGTCATATTTTTCTTGAGTCCAGATTTTTTAAAAAAAAATTTCAAGAGAAAAGTTCCTGAAAATCTGTAGGATCACTGAGAGCTTCTTCCCTTGGGAAATAAGTTTAACTTTGCAAATGAGAAAGCAAAAAGTAAAATACGTTTAGGGCACAAAATCAGCCAATGAATTAATATTTTTCTTGCAGAAAAGTATTCAGTTTATTCAATTGGGGAATAACCCCCCCTTCTCTTTTAAAATGGGTATCTCGGACTTTTCACATTCCAAGAACAATGTAATGACAGTCTAATTACTCAGAAGTCAGAATGTAAAATACTTGACATCACAAAGGACCCAATATTGTCCCAGATAAGGCAAAAGAAACAAAAATCTATAACCAATTAGCTGAAGAATGAATATTCTTCACATTATAAAAGTAACTTGTATAAAAATCTAAAACCAAGAAACTTATTATGTAGAAACCTATAGCAACAAGGAAAAAACATTCAGAATGAAAAATCCCTAAGAAAAAGGAAGGTTTTTTCTTAAAAAAGAAAAGAAAAAAATCCCTCTATGTGGAACCATAACTAAATTCAATATTAAGTTATCCCACCTCAAGTCAGAAAAAAATCCACCGGCAAATGCTATTTATTGAAAAAAAGCAATAAAAGGAATCTTTCTAACTATGAAATTACTGAAAGGACTGTTACTTCTTTTCTCTCTCTGAATAAATTTCAGATTTCATTTTCAAATATTTGGAAGCACCTTGGAGATCACAGGGATTTTCCACACCAACGTCTATTAGCAAAAGCAAAACAACAAACCCCCAGGAAAAAAAAGTCTTATCTCTTGCTGTCCAATGAACTTGATTAAACTTTTATTGCTAACTGAAAACCATTAATTTCTTGCCAACATAATCCAAACACATTGTTATAGAAGAGACAGCTCAATTTGTTTTTCCCCTGAGGAACTCAACCATCACCGAGTTAGGTCACAACTGGATTGAAAACTTACAGCAATTCTGGAGGCTGATTTAATTTTTAATGGGTAGTTAGATCACAATATGATTTCTCCATGAAGACCATTGCAACTGTTTATCTTGAGAAACGTTTAATACTCTCAGCTTGTTCCAACAGAAAAGCCCTTGAATTTGGTTGAGTTTATTTTGCCACATAAGTAGTGTGAACTTAATCTGCTTTTTCCAAAACTTAAATTCCATTTTCATGAGGTTGTCATTTTCTTTAATTGTTGAATTTCCTTTTGCAAGATATCTTTCTGTTAAGTGCCTCAGCTTTAACTAGACACTTTGAAAGTTTTTTCTATATAGACTGCATTACTGCAAAGATTTTAAAATTATGAACTTTGTGGGGGCACTTTTTTAAGGTATCACAGAAGTCAAAATAGCTGTCTATAAATCACCTGTGTTATAATTAGCCAAATTTTCAACCAGATTGTCTCTGATTGATGGAGGTTTCCCAAACTTACCCAGCTCTTTTTAAAAGTCCCAATAAAAGATTTGTTATGCTTTGTCCAATTTGTAGCTACTTCAGCAAGTGAGATGGGGTGGAAGAGGACCTTTCTTTCTTGCATTTATGAAACACATTCCCTCCTCCGGATTCTGAATTTAGTAGAAGATACAGATAAAGTTTCCACTTCCAATTACTTTTAACGACCAGACTGATAAATACTTTTCAGCAGCCTAGAGAGGAAAATCAAAAAGCTACAATTAACATATCTCTCTCTTGACTAAGCATCTCCTTAGTGTCTCTGAAGGCCTGGATGGTTTCATTCTAAGTGAGACATGCATCTCACATGCTCCAGTGTGGGTATGTAGGAATGTATCTAGAGCCAGTTGTTTCTTTTCTTTATTAGAGTCCATTCCATATCCATTCCAGATGCCACAAGTTGGCAAACCTTTTTGCTACTAATGGTGCAAACTAAGTTCATCTATGGGATCTTTGAAGCTTACCGAAATTCTTCTTATATGGAATTCTTCCAGGCCAAAAAAATAAATAAATACAGAAAAGGCTCAGCCCCATTCCATCATCACATATGCCCCTTGCAG
This sequence comes from Natrix helvetica, assembly GCF_964273705.1. Lineage (NCBI taxonomy): Eukaryota > Metazoa > Chordata > Lepidosauria > Squamata > Natricidae > Natrix > Natrix helvetica. The sequence continues at coordinate 79,814,888 of NC_138551.1, read as the reverse complement.
CTCTTGAAGATAGGAATAAAAAACTTCTCTAGATAAATGGTTCTTGACAAGCAACAGATTCTTCATAGATCAGGGCATGGGAGAAAATTGCTCACTTTTTAATTAAAACTGACTTAGCCTGCACTTCTTCAACCAAGACACGAACTAAAATTCAACTCTCCTTTGGTCTCTCTATAACACAACTCTAAAAATTAAAATGCAACCCAAAAATCCCCTCACTCAAATCCTGCCCTCTTCCTCATATTAGCAGATTGTCTCCAAAATATGTTAAAGAGTCAAGGAAATGGCTTTTAAAAATGATAACAAACAAAATTGGGTACAAAATTGTGACGGTTACAAAGGAGGTATGCCGACTTATAGGAACAAAAAAGTCAGAATGAGATACCTTAAAAAAAAAAGAGGAATTGGAAAAGTAAGAAACTGAAAATATATTTTCCTTATTCATGAGGAAGAACAAAGCTGGAAATTTCTTCCACAATTGACTGGAGAAGGATGTACCTTCTGAGTCATAGGGTAAGTTCATGTAGATTGTACGAGTGCACAGCACAGACTTAAGATGGTAAAAAAAACCACACACATTTTTTAAAAGAGAGCTGTACTGCTAAAATGTATTTTTTTTGAACCAATAATGGGCATTCATTGCAGTGTTGCTGTATAGTGGTCACGTACATGACCTAGGGCAGTGGTGGGCAACCTTTTTTTTCAACTGAGCCAAATCTCGCCAAAACCACGATTGAAATTTATTTTGAGAGCCACATTTTTAAAACCGAAAATACATAGGATGGTACACTGTTTTTAGTTTCAATAAACTCTGGCATTTGAAGCACGCAAGTCTTAAAGCTGTCAAGTTACAAGATTCTTGCACCCCTAACCCTTTAGAAAAAAAAAAGGCCCAGGGGTCTTCAAACCTGACAGCTTTAAGACTTGTGGACTTCAACTCCCAGAATTCCTCCTCCAGTCATATTGGCTCAGGAACTCTGGCATTGAAGTGTGCAAGTCTTAAAGCTGTCAAGTTGCAAGACCCTTGCACCCCTAAGCCTTTAGAAAAATACCCCCAGGGGTCTTCAAACCTGACAGCTTGAAGACTTGTGGACTTCAACTCCCAGAATTCTGAGAATTGAAGTCCACCAAGGGCATCAATCATATTAGCCCAGGGATCTGCAAAATTGGCTCTTAAGACTGGTGGACTTCAACTCCCAGAATTCTGAGAATTGAAGTCCACCAGTCTTAAAACAGCCAACTTTGCAGACCCCTGTGTTAGCCCAAAGCCTGGTGCTGGGCCTTGCTCCCCCATTGGTGGAGCCCCAAGAAGCGAGGAGGGAGAAAAAGAGACGGAGGCCAAGGAGCTTCTGCCCCCCAGCAAAAATCTAACCGGGGAGCCAGGCGGGCAGTAGCAAATTAGCTGATCACACCACGTGGGCAGTAGCAAATTAACCGATCACGCGGCGTGATCGGCTAATTTGCTACTGCCCGCCCGGCTCCCCGGTTAGATTTTTGCTGGGAGGGGGCGGGGGGGGGGGAAGCTTCTTAGCCTCCGTTTCTTTTTCTGCCTCCTCGCTTCTCGTCCCCGCCCGACTTCAGGATCCTCCCTAATCATTGTGGGTCAAAAAGAAAAAAGGGAAAGGGGCGCTTGTTTTGAAGTGCCCGAGAGGAGGGATGGGAGCGGGCGCCCGGCACACAGAAGAGACGCATTAAAATGTGTAAAGAGCCGCATGTGGCTCGCGAGCCGCGGCTTGCCGACCACTGACCTAGGGTGACTTTATTGTTAATGTTGTCTCAGGTATGTATTTTAAAAGATCAATGATCTTAATGACAACATATTTGAGGGTGGAGAAAAAAATCCCAGGTACTATTTTTGTGTACTTTTATGATTATGCCATTTCCATTGATCAACTATTGATTCTAACCTGATTCTAATTGGGTTTCTAAGACAAAAACAAAATGCAGTAGCCTAATCTTACAGAACTAATGGCAAAAATCATAACATAAGAGTACAAAGTTGTATGAATATCTGACAAGTTCTATATATTGTAAATGCTAAATACAATTTGGGTAAAATGTTCATAATTTTAAGCATTTAATTTTTGTTATTTAGTTATCTGCAGCAAAAGTCACATGTCTTTCAATGGGGCTTACTCACATAAGAATTATATTTTGGGGTGTGTGTGTGTGAGAGAGAAATGGGAATTTTCTTCCATGTACAATATATGAGTGAATCATATGGATTACAACATTGTTAAAAACACCCTATTATTCCTTCTTTCAACAGACTGTTTTGTTTAAGATGATTTTATTTGTAGTGTATGAGTAAATTCTACTTTGGCAAGAAATCTAAAACTAGTCAATAAGATACAGATTGCTTGAACAAGCTGCAGTATTTTGAAGTTGCTGCCGATTGATGTTTTAAGTTAAAAAGGAAATTGTGGTTAAACTGTAACATAGGTATTTTTAGGGAGGGCACTGGGTTAACAGAAATCAGGAGGCTCTTTGCTCTGGCAGATAATGAAGACTGATCCTTTTAAAACTTTGACTTGGCATCTTACAAGGCAAAATTCTACGATGAAGTAATATGAGAAGATGTGGCACCACTTCTGTAGACTTGGAACATTTCAAACAACAAGGAACATCTCTTAGGCCATAACTAGCAATCTGATTTTTGAAGTGGGGCCCAATTAAATGTACTCTTGGAAACAGTCCTTGGATGGGATCTAATTGATCAATAGACTTTGGGCCAAAAAGGAATCCTTCTCATCTTCCTAGTTGAATTTACTACAGATTTTGGAAATATGGTCCTTTTTCCTGCACTGCATGTTTGGGATTTTGACCTACATTATTTGCAACCATTTCTACAAGTATCTTGCTATGATGTATTTGCTCTTTGCTTGATGGCTAATGCAGATCGGGTTACGGAAGCTCTTGAAAGGATGGACTCAGAGAGTATAACCAAGTTTTATTTAGTTTTTTCTTTGTTCTACAATAATAACAGCAGCCAAGAAGAGGGGAAAAATTGAAAAGATAGACAACTTTCTGTAACATTTTCAAGGAGGGAATTCATTATTGCATTTATATTTGAATATGTGAGAAAGCATGTGGGTCAAATCAATACATGCACAATGGAAACGAATTATGAATTAAGAAAAGCAATTATTCAAGCACTTTGGTGATCCAAAATCAGAGCATTAATGACATTTTTATGTCATTTTATGACATTCACATTTTTACAGATTTTATAAATAAAAAGAGTTTCCATATAGGAAATAACTTCACTTAGCACATTTTTTCTTACATTATTTCTATCATGGGATTTAAGTCAGCAAATTTCCCAAGCTCCAATGAGTTTCTTTCCTATTGTTGCTGTAACCTCCAAAACCTCTTGGAATCTATGGACTATTGTATGTAAAAATTAAAAGCATAGTAGTAGAACAATAATCTGTCATAGCATTTCCAAAAGGTATTGCTTCCATTTTAATAATTATATAAATCAATTCAGCATGCTTGATATACCCCAGCTAAATTAATTTCAAAAATATTGTTTCAAGGTAACATTTAGCAATTAAGTACAGTTACACTCCTCTATAATAACAAATGAATATCCTGTTGTGTTATTCACAATTAGGCTTTCTAATCCAGTACTGAAGTATAACTTCCAGAATTTCCAGGCAATGTGGCTAGAGGCATATTGGTTAGTTAAAGTCCAAGGTACATGGAGGTTGACAGATTGGGGATGTCAGCTAGTCTAAACAGTAACTAGAAGTTTTTAATGATTGGCTGCTCAATCCTGTGAATATCTACTCAAAAATAAGCCACATAGAGGTTCAGTGAGTCTTACTTCCAGATAAGTGTACCTAAATGTGCAATTTCAGGTTTGTTTATTTATTGACATGTCTTAGTATGTGGTTTCTTCTAGTGATTTTAGACAGCTTCTACCCAGCACATGTAAAATTAAAATAGAAACACATCACAAATAAAACCATTAACAAAAAACAATCAAAATCCTTGCTTAAGTATCTGTTACTAATCTTGGTATGTCCTCAGTTTTGAAGGTGCTTTGAAAAAGGACTGTCTTTCCAATCTTTATAAATGGCAGAAGGAAGGAGCAATTCTAACTTTGTTAGTCTATAGATTTCAAAGTGATGGAAGTACAACCGAGAATGCTTGTTTCTGGGCTCCTCTGGATAACACCTTGAGGTAAGGGTAGGGAACCCACGTCAAATTCTTTTAGCTCATATAGATTTAACAGTTGGGTTTTAGGTCAGCATTTAATATGGAGACATCATTGGTTATGCTTGTTGATGACCTATAGGAGAGCTAGGATAGCAATAGCAATAGCACTTAGACTTACCGCATACCACTTCACAGTACTTTATAGCCATCTCTTAGTGCTTTACAGAGTCAGCATATTGTCCCCAACAATCTGGGACCTCATTTTACTGACCTTGGAAGAATAGAAGGCTGAGTCAACCTTAAGCCTGGTGAGATTTGAAATGCCAAACTGTAGGCAGCTGGCAGTCAGCAGTAGTCTCCAGTACTGCATTCTAACTACTGTGCCATCGTGGCTCATAAGATGATGGTATTAAATCAATTTTCATGCTCCTTGATCTCTTACTGACTTTCAATGCTGTCAATCATAGTATCCTATGGGACTGGTTTCAGGAAGTGGCCAATCCTATTTTAGAATGGTTTTCTTTTCTCAGTGGCTGGTTTCAATTGGTGTTGATTGGTAGGGAGAGACTGCTCTTAAAACCCCTCATTAGAAGGATGCCACAGGATTTGTGGGCCTTTATCTTCTTGTTTCAAATCCATATGAAATCACTGGGTAAGGCCATTCACTGGTTTGGAGTACCATCAATATGCTGATCATATCCGATTGTATATCTTGAACCAATGCAGCTAAAGTCTTAACACTACGGCTGGAAGCTGTGCAGGTCTGGATTAGGTTAATAAAACTTTACAATAAAATAGGACTAGTTCATATGGGCGTGCTTCCTGTATAGACTACCTTGCAAAACTGACAGTTCTAGATATATTTATTATTTATTCATTAAATAAATTTGCACCCAAATACGGTGACACTATGCTACTGTTAACCCTAAGCGGTGAGATTTGTGTACAAATTGGAGGTCCACTTGGACTCTCAACACCTGCTCAACAAGCTGGTGACAGCTGTGGCCAAGAGGACCTTTCTATAGGTACATCTGCTGCAATAGTTGCACCTTTTCCTGCACCAGGAGACTCTTCAGATAGTCACCCATGCTCTAGTCATTGCATGATTTGGATTGTAATGTAGTCCACTTAGGGTTGCCATTGAAGCTATAGCCGGTCCAAAATACAATAGCAAGCACAGTGATTGGGTGTCATGTTTTAGTTGTGGGATCCTGCTGCTTTGTGAGTTGCACTGTTTGTCTTTTGGCTTCTGGGTGCAATTCAAGGTTATCACTTTTAAGATGTTTCAAGGCATAGGACCTGCTATCTGAGGGATTGCCTATCTTCAGTTGCCTTTGATCAACAGACGGGATGTGTTTCAGGTCCCATCAATTAAAGAACATCATCTTGTGTGACGCAGGAAGCATGGCTATTATGTTGAAATCCATACTCTCTAGAATCACTTTTCAGATTCATGTGGTTTCCACTCTTATGTTATTCAGGAAATTGTTGAAGAAATGGTTGTTCTCCAAGCTAGGTTAATTGAGGTGCCCTCCTTTTATTTTGTTTATTTTGGTGTTTTACTCTTCTAGTTGACTGTACTTTTGTATGTTGGTCTTTAATTGTATGCCACCCAGAGTCATTTAGGTTTTGGACAACCAGCCAGCCAGCCAACCAACCCACCTACTCAGATAAAATAGGACTAGTTCAACTCAAATATGGTGACATTATTCTACTGTGAACTCCCAGTGGGTGAGATTTATGTACAAATTGGATAAATAATTTTAGAGGTAATGACCAAGACCTTAACTGCAGCATTCAAACCTAAGAGGAGAGGGTGAAAGCAGCTTCTACTGTATCTGTGTTATTCTGTTACCCTGGTTTCTATTAGCCAGCAAGTAGGCACTGCATGTACCAGTGATAGTTTCCAGATTGTTTTCAGGGCCAATCCCGTGAAACGTGAACTGCAGTAATCCAAATCTATCACTAATTTAGCATACAGGAATTCATGTAAGAACAAGTATTTTCAAAGTACTCTGGAGAAAAAGTAAAGATTCTAAATGGCTACATTTTTGTCCACTGATATATAGAATGAATAATCTTTTCTATTTAAAAACATAATCTATATAAATATTTCTGAAAACCATATTTTTGAAATAAATATTTCCGAGAACCAAAATTCACTGTATTGGAGACTGTCTTGTTAGTAAAATTATGACTGAATTTGACAACATAATCTGACAATCAATACAAAATGCCTCCCCTCCTTTGAAAGAAGAGGCATTTTGAAATAATGGGTGACAGTATTCTGCCCTGAGAGGCATTAATTCAATGGATTTATGATTGAAATCTTGAATGAGGTAAAATTAAGCATTACATCCAACACCAGTTAAAATTAGAATGTATGGCAACCATCCTTTAGTTTGTGGGAATTTTCAAGCAAAGAATCAGAAGCAACTTATTAAGATACTATCTGTGAAGAGGTCCTTTCAAGAGAAAAAAGAAAGGCATTTGATAGTCATCAAGAGGACTTTAAAAAACACGATACTGTGAAATGGGGCTGGCTTAGTGCCATTTTGTAGGCCATTTCCAGCTGCAGACCATCTGACTATTTTGTAATTTACGTAGGAGGCTGTAAAGGTTATGAGAAAGACATGGACCCTTAAGCCACACTTCCTTATCGTGTCTTCAGATTGTAAAGGGCAGCCCTGCAGATAAATTCAGCGAAGCTTACACAAAAATGGAAATAAAAATAGCAACAATATAAATAAATCCAATGTTTTGAATTTTTATGACAGTGAAACAGTTATCCCACAAGACTACACAATTGGAAACATTATAACAATTGTCTATGAGCAACCAGCTTTTCTCAATCACTATCATAAATAATGGTGGCCTATAAAGCTTATTGCCTAAAATATATGATAAGTGAAACCTTTGCAAAAAGCAGATTTGATGGAAGGATGCAATCAAAGCAGAGGAAAAGAATAAAACAGAATGATGTTACATGCTATAAGAGCTATCATTACAACTTATTGGATACACTTATCAATCTACTCAACTGACGAATATAAACATGCAAGCAGATATTCATATGAACCAGTGTGGGTTTCCATTTTTTTTACTACTGGATCGCTCGTGTGTGCATGCTGAAGCATCTGGGCGGAGCCTCCCGCTGCCACCACTACTGGTTCGCCCGATCTGGGCTGAAGCGGCAGAAACACACCTCTGATATGAACCCTTAAACATCTATTCTAAAGGAAACTTTTGTGATATATTATCCAGCTGATATCCCCATCCTTAAAAATGTCAGCATAATGCAAATTATTTTCTTTTCATGGACACAGCTTTGGGGAAAAAATTAAAGAATATCCTGTGAAAAAATGTAATAGGAGACCTTATGAAGTTTCATGAACCACATTACAATTAATTTTCCTAAGCAGGAAGGAAAAAGAGCCCAGAAAAAAGTCAATTCAAATAATCTAGATTTAAGATTATTCAGAAAAATATTCCCAACTGATCTCAATGACTTCACTCATACATGCAATATTTTGGTATACATTATGATTGGCATGGCTGAAATACAATTTAAAGATTCATCTTTCCATTTCCTAAAGGGATAATATAGATATATACCGTAGATAATATAGAGATTCTTCCCCCAAGGAATAATTCAAATCTATTACAAACACTTCCAGCTTCAGCTTATGGTCATGCTCATAAAGTTAGTTGGGGCCAGTGGTGGGTTTCTACCGGATCGCACCGGATCGCGCGATCCGGTTGAAGAATGAACCCGGAAGTAATTTCCTGCCCCGCCCCCTTGGCGTTTTTTGCATAGGGGCTGACTCCCCGCCGCCACTGCTGTTCCTTGTCTTCTGGCCGCGGCCCCACGCCGTGGAAAACATAGGCGCAATTACAGCCCGGAGCAGGAGCAAAGCCCCTTTCCCAACTGGCCTTTCCTCGCTTGGAGGGCTTTGGAGGAAAGCTTCTGCAGAAGCCCGGGTGAGTGACAACAAGTTCCCACCGTTACGAAGTCTCGGAGGCTGTAATTTTCTGAGCTGTGCGCGCGCCTGTTTTCCACGGCGTGGAGCAGCAGCGAGATTCTGCGTGGCCGGCAATGACTCAGGATGCCATCCGGGAAGACGAGGAACGCGAGGGGGGACCGTTGACGGCCTCCACAATCATCGCTCGCCTCGCTGCTGCTCCACGCCGTGAAAAACAGGCGCGCGCGCAGAGCTCAGAAAATTACAGCCTCCGAGACTTCGTAACGGCGGGAACTTGTTGTCACTTGCCCGGCCTTTTGCAGACGCTTCCCTCCAAAGCGTTCTGAGGGAGGAAGGGCCAGTTGGGAAAGGGGCTTTGCTCCTGCTCCGGGCTGTAATTGCGCCTATGTTTTCCACGGCGTGGAGCAGCGGCAAGGCTCTGCGCGGCCAGCGATGATTCCAGGGGCCATCCGGGAAGATGAGGAACATGAGGGGGGACCCTGCCCCCCCACTGATGGCCTCCGGAATCATCGCTGGCCGCGTGGAGCAGCAGCGAGGTTTGTGTGGCCGGCAATCACTCCAAATGCCATCCGGGAAGACGAGGAACGTGAGGGGGGACCGTTGACGGCCTCCGCAATCATCGCTCGCCTCGCAGAGCCGTGGAAAACAGGCGCGCGCGCACAGCTCAGAAAATTACAGCCTCCGAGACTTCGTAACGGTGGGAACTTGTTGTCACTCGGCCGGGCTTATGCAGAGACAGAGGGAGAGACAGAGACAGACACACACACACACACACACACACACACAGAGTGAGTGAGAGACAGACAGACAGACAGACAGACACACACAGAGTGACAGAGATGGGGGAAGGAGGAGAGAGAGACAGAGATACAGAGAGAGAGACAGACAGATAGACACCCAGAGAAAATGACAGAGGGAGACAGAGAGGGAGAGAGAGACAAAGAGCCAGAGAGAGAGAGAAAAAGAAAAAGAAAAAAAGAAAGTGGGAGAGAGAGATGAAAGAAAGAAAGAAAAAGAACTTATGACCACAATTGAGCCCAAAATTTTGGTTGCTAAGCAAGAGCATCGTTAAGTGAGTTTCACCACATTTTCCAAGTTAGCCATGCCCACCTGGTCACATGACTGCCAAGCCACTCCCACCAGGTCACATGGCTGGCAAGCCACTCCCACAAAGGAGGCCACACCCACAGAGTAGGTTCCAAAAAAATTTGAAACCCACCACTGGTTGGGGCCTGCAGATCTTGTAGCACCCATTGCTTTCTACCTGGCTTTCCCAGATATGTGCAGCTAGAGTAGATGAGACACACAGCCCTGGTGAACAGCTGGGAAATAATTAGGAACACACTAAAATAACTTTCAAATGATCACTGAGGCACGTCATGTTCTTTTGGGATACACAAGAGACCAAACAAATTTAAATGGCAGCAAAATTGTACTAATTACAAGCACACTTGTTCTTTCTCTCACACAAGATACATGCTCATCTCTACTTACCTACATCCTTCTCAACTCAACTCTCAACTCACCTCTACAGGCACTAGCTAGACCAGGGCTGTCAAACTTGCAGCCCGTGGGCCAGATGTGTCATGTGCTGGCCACGCCCATACCCAGTTTAGCGAAGGGGGAAAATGTCCTGCTACGTCACGTGATGCCGCTGTGACAATGTGAGTTTGACATCCCTGAGCTAGACAGAAATGGCCAAATCGGGATCTAGGATGATTAAAAGATTGGTAGTCATGGCAGCTTCATCCTAGTCATCCATTCATCCATCCTCTCATTCATCCACACACATACAAATATGTAATACATTATATTATTTTGATTCAATGGTATTTATACAGTACTGACTAGAGCTTATTAACACTTTAAATTTATATTCCTTATAACTTTAAAAACAGAAGAAAAAGAAACTCAACTGGCTTCAATTTTAATATTTTCACAAACTGCTCACTAATGATCAAATTTTAGCTTTTTTATATCATCAAATCTTAGCTTATGCTTTTAAGTCTTTAAAAGTTAGTGAATTGTTCTGTAGAATGAAAAAGTTCAAAATCTTTAGTAAATAAATAGAACACTGAATACTATGGCTAAACATAGATGTATCTGCAAAAATCATATATAATTCTTCCCAAAAGTAAATCTTACAATAAACTTAATATTACAATACTGTGTTTTAATCTCTAGAAGGAGATCACATTAAGCTGAGCAGCATGAACAGACTTTTTGGTATGCCTCCAAAGATACAGTGACTTAACAGTTAACGAACTGGCCTAGTAAAATTGATGCTGTGAGATATTCTTAGCTTTTGAAAGAAGTACAGTGAAACTGCAAGTTAATATAACCAGATTCAAAAGACTTTATATGCAACAAACTAGGTATCTGTCTGGACATCCCATCTGAAATAATGGACACAACTCTTTTATCTAGCAGTAGCAGTGTCAGTTTTACATCTTGTACTGTCAACACAAATTCTGTCATCACCCAAGGAAGGAAAACTGCCACCAATGAAGCAAAATGATAATGAATTTTTGGCATTGATAGACACACCTCCTTGAAATTTGTCCATGAAACAGACTTATTTGGTACAATAAAACTTCAATTTGCCCAATAGCTTGTTCTGCAATCTTCTTTTTCGTTCTCAGTGAGAAAAAGGACACCTTCATCAGCAGAGGGAAGGTCAATATTTAAGGATCAGAGGCACCATCTTGGCCTCCAGATTTGCTAGAGGCTTGCTGGGGTGGGGAGACAGCATCTGTTAATGAAAGACACTGGTCCCCAACCTTTGTGACTTGGCGGCCTAGTGGAGGGGGGAGAACAGCTCAACTTGCATGAGTGACGGACCGGTGTACATGTTTTGCTCAACTTGCGCAAGTCGAGCTGTGTGTGTGTGTGCACTGGCCTGCCACTTGCATGGCCTAGTTACAAACAGGCCATAGCCTGGTAGTGGCCCGTGGGTTGCGGACCCCTGATCTATGAGTATCACTGAAAAGTGTGGGATCAATGGTGCTATACCTTTTTTTGAATGGGATTTAAGAATGCATATAGAAAGAGAAAGCTCCTACTTCCATACTTTGTAAACATAATTTGGTGACATAACTGCAAATTTCCATAATATGATTTGGGACCATTTTTGAAGTTCTTAGAGACTTATTATCCTTAAAGTCTCTAAGAACTTCAAAAATGCTCCCAAGTGGTTTATCTCTCAAATATCTTATTCCTGTCCCTACCCTGATTTCTGAACTAAAAAAATAGAAACAATTATGGCATAAAAGCCAGCCCTTTTGTTGGTTAGGGACTACCTTTAGTCTAAAAATTGTGTACTAAATTTTTCCCACATTTCAATTATTTCAGAATAGTTTACTTGGACGATGATGACCAACATTTGAAGATATTAGTCTGTTTAGATCTGTTTTCCTACAATACTGAGGGCTTTCATCATAGGGATTTGCCATTAGGAATAATATTTACTTTGGATTTTTATTTTTAACAATTCATATTTAAATAGCAACCTTCGTTTTTCCTAAAATGCATGGAAGTGGTATCCAGTTCTATACATGTTGAAAACCAAATAATTTCCCATGGAGTGATGTACATTCATTATTTATTTCTGAGGTCATAAGCTGGCAAACAGCATGTGGTGCTTGGCCAGCCTTTATTTTATGAATTTATCAATTAAGCTGAAATCATTCAGTAGCCATTGCATCTGGAATGTCTCATAGAAGTTTGAATCCTGCCTTGAAGTCTGGCATGTTAGACAATGAGCTTTTTCATGGTAGAGAACATACATGCATATACTTGTGTGTATGTATGTATTATAAATTTATGTCATCTCAAGGACAGAGCACTTTACAAATAATTTTTACATAAAGCATAGCATGCCTCAAGCATCTGGGATGCACAATGAAATCAGAGTATTTGCTTTCTTCAAGCATGACACTATTTATGGAAACGTCTTTCAAGAGATGCAAAAGAGAACTTGCCCTTCCTAGAAGGCCCTTCCCTTTCCATGGACAAAGTCAGGTCTAGTCATCTGGACTGACTCATTTATCCCTTCTATAAAACCTCTTCATTTAAAAGAAAGAATGGCATGCTTACAAATCACCTCAGGCATCAAATCTCCCAGAAGTGGCGATTAAACAACCCCCTCACCCCGTTAATTTCTGTAATACAGTGACAAAATGTGTATATTGTATATGCTCTTCCCACATAATTCTAAAGACCAATGTTTTTCCTTGAGTATTCAACTGCAGTCCTCTTCCTTGATTTAAAAGAAAAGTTAGGATGCTTGCAAATTAACTCAGGCATCAAACATCTCAGAAATGGCAATAAAGGCTCCCTATGTCATCTTCCTCAGCAGTTCAGTGGAAGATTGAATCTTGAATTAGTGCTTGTATTAATAACTTAAAAGATAGGCATCTGTGAAATACTAAACTAAATGGTTGCGGACAACAATTTTCCATTTTCATTAGCAGTTCTATGGAAAAGATGGGAAAATAGATTGAAGTTACAGGAAATAAGCTTCCAATGAAATGTTAGGGAAAATCTTCCAAAAAATAAGAGCAGTGGAAACAAATTGCCCAGAGAAGTGATAAGTTTATCATCCTTCAAACCTGGAGAGATCGGGGGTGGGGTGGGGGTAGGGAATAAAGGAAGCACTTTGTCATGCAGTGCAAAGTTAAAATTATGTATTAAAGGGTCACGGCATTGGGAAGGTTGAAAACCGCTGTCTTAGAATATTACTCATATGACTGAAATTATGGAATTTCCTATCAGCAAATTGGAAGATTTTACACACACACACACTCCTCTGAAATTATTAGACAAACACATTATTTAACAACTATTAATCATGATGATCAAACAACGCTTTTGGTATTAACAGCAGTGTGTCTTAGAACAGTGGTTCTCAACCTGTGGGTCGGGACCCCTTTGGGGGTCGAACGACCCTTTCACAGGGGTCGCCTAAGACCATTGGAAAACACATATTTTCAATGGTCTTAGGAACCGAGACACCAATTTTATGGTTGGGGGTCACCACATGAGGAACTGGATTAAAGGGTCACGGCATTGGGAAGGTTGAGAACCACTGTCTTAGAATATTACTCATATGACTGGGAGCAACTGAACTTATGATTTAGACCAGTGGTCCCCAACCTTTCCATCTTGGCGGAGGGCGTGGGGTCGGTGTGTGAGTACCAGGGGCATAAGTGTGAACACCAGCGACCTTTGCTCACATGAATGGAGCTTCGTGCGTGACTGGAGGGAGTTTGTGCTCACGTGTGAAACTCCACTTGCTCAGGCAGAGGGTGCTTGTGCTCACACACGAAGCTTCACTCGCATGAGCAGAGTGCTCGCGTGCAAAGCTCTATTTGCATGAATGGAGCTTCATGCGTAATCACATGCGCCTTCCACATAAGCACCATCGGCTCACACAAGCAGAGCATTGCTCACGAGCATAAGAGCTCACCGCTTGCATGAGTGGAGCTTTGCACACATGCTTGCCCATCACTCACGCGGTCTGGTTTCAAACAGGTATGGCCCAGGGGTTGGGGACCCCTACCTTCGACGGACACAGAGGAACCCAGAAGAAGATGGGTTCTTGGACTTCTATTATGTTCTTATCTTTCTGAATTGTCTGGCCTAAAATAAAAGGCAGTTTTAGTAAAAAGATGATCAGACTCCCTATCTTACCAATACACCTTTCAGAACATGTTGCAGGAATAGTGCTTCCCTTATCTGTAGGAGTTCTCTTCTAGATTTCTACATGGAACACTCTTATCTCCCACATCTTTGATAGTTAAGTAGATCTGCTGAAAGAAATTTATCCATGGTTTGTAGGACACATCATGAATATGCTAATGACACCCAGATTGACATTTTAATTTCCATCTATACCAGATGTAAGGCATCATGGACAGATTGGCACAGCTCTAATGGCTCTTGAAGGCTGAGAAATAAATCATCATATGCAATATCCCCCCAAGACTTGTATTCCTTATGGGTTCACTTGCAGTTCTGGCAGTGCCGCAGGTCTCAGAAAGTAGCATCAGTAGAACACAGAGGTAAGGAAAATGCAAACAGCACTGAAGTATCTTCAGCAAAAAGAAAAATCATACTCACTCATATATTTTGGGGTGGGGGAGGGGAGGACTCTTGAATGGAATACAAGACAGAAGAGTAGAATTTCACATGTGAAACCAACCAGGGCATAAAAATAATCTGACCCAATTTATCCTTCTGGGACTTCTCCTGGAGAAAATAATTTAAAATGCCAGCAGTACAAAGAGTTCATGTCTACTCCCACTTGAGTCCTCAAGTGAGTCAGCAAAACCACATCAAAACACTATTGGAAGCAGCTGATGGGCTGAAGAACACCAAATTCATAATATAAGCATAAAACATCATTTTTCTTCTTTTCAACCCATGTGCCATCAATGTGTTCATCCTCATCTTTTTTTTAATATTATTATTTTGGTCATGCCTTTGTTTTTGCTTGTACAGAGTTTTTAACAAATTATATCACTTAGTGACATTATCTTCTTGAGATATTCCACTTTTTAATACTCTGCATTCTCTTAATTTACCCTGCAAAGACTGGTTACTTTATTGCAATTTTTGCTCTTTATTTTTATCTTACCTAGCATGTTTCCTGTGTAAGAGGATGACTTATATAGCATTGATGTCCTAGCCATCTTACATTCTTTTTTTTAAAAGAATTTTATTGGTTTTTAAACATTTATGGGGAAGGGTAAGAGGGTACATAGAAAATTTTGGCAGCTCCCGTGCTAGTGGTAGAAATCCCTCCAAATCTCACAATTTTTACAATGTTAAAGACAATGTATAAAAGATAAGCAAAAACTGAATCTTGTTCTACATTATATCAACCATGTGTTCAATCATCTCTTTTTTTGTCACTTTCTAGTATATCAACAATTACAATAATATTTCAAATGCATTTATTTTTGTGACCTGAGCCTTTTCGATATTGCTCCCTCCTCCCTGTCCCCAGATGGAGCCACAGCCCCTCCCTCCTTCATATCTTGTACATTACTATCTTTTTCACTACCTCCCATATTTTCGTCCTCTAGGAGAGAGCTGTGTTTTTTAATGAAGGCTTCTGCCTCCCCCACTGTATTAATTCTAATTCTGTTTCCCTCCCAAAAGATCAACATTCCCTCTGGCAATAACCATCTAAACCAAACTCCTTTATTATATAATTTCTTTGATAAGGAGAAGTACTTCCTCCTTTTCTCTCTTATTTTTTTGGAATTTGCTTAAGAATGGTAATTTCTTTGTCTTTATATTTTAGTGGTTCCCCCCCCCCCCCTTTGAGCCCCTAGCACCTCATCCCTCGTGGTCCTCCTAAGAAATTTAACATGTACCTCCCTTGGAACATTATGTGTTCTAACGTATGCTGAATTAATCCTGTAAACCAGATCCATATCCCACCACAAATGTTCTTTGTCACTCTTAATATATTCTGCTAAAATTGTACTCATAATATCCTTAAGATCTTTATTTTCTGTCTCTGGTAGGTTCTGGAATCTGAGAAAAAAGGACCTTTGCCATAAAATTTTCCAATTTTAAATTCCCCTTCCGGACTGCCTTAACCTCCTCCCCCAGCCCAACCGCCCCCTCCTTCAACACCTTAATTTTTGTTTGTTTTCTGATATATGGTGTTGTACACCTCTGAGTTCTTCTTTGAGATCTGTCACCTCCTTTTTCAGCTCATTTTGACCCCTCATAATTTCCTGAAACATTTGGGTAACGGATGTCTTTTGAGCTCTCTCTAGACCCTTCTTGTTGTAACAATGAAGTAATTTTCGTCTGATGCATACTTGGGCTGGAGGTGGCAGATGTGGGAGCTGAGAATGACTTGCCCATTGGTGGGTTTTTGGGCCCCATTTTTCTGAGTTCAGAGATGGTATAAGTCTTTTACAAAAGAAATGGCGTCAGTGGAGTGCGCAGCTGTGCCGATCCAAGGAGGTAGGCAAATCCGAAAGTGAAAAGTTAGTTCTCCATCACAGTTCCAAGACACGGAGGCACACCAGAAAAGGGAAAATCAAATAATCAAGATCCAGGAAGACCATATAACAGGAGAGGTCCAGGGGTCTTTCAGGGGGGTAATAATACAATGCCAGATATTTTTTTCAAAGGTAGTTTCAAAAGGCAGACTTCATTTGTAAGTACAAAAACGAAGACGGAGGGGAGCCATTTTGGCTCCTCCTTTCACAGGGAGAAGAACAAAGATTTCCATAAAGTTTTTTTTCCTTTAAGAAAACAGCTCAGCAATCACCTCTTGCAGTTGTGATATGAATCTTTCTCACATAATTAATACAAGTGACAAGTCAGCCTTTATTCTCTCTCCATTCCGATATAGAGAGAGATAATTCAAATGCCGCTTTATCCAAGGGGGGTAAAGAGAAAAAGGAACCTCCCTCTAATCTTCCAGCTTCAAATAGATTGAACACGAATTTACAATAGTCTGTTGCTTATCCATCAACGATAATTAAGGAGATTAGGACGGATCTCTCACCACCTGCATTCCAGCCGCTCCTCTAACTCCTTCCTCCCGGAGCCCATTCAGCAAAAGGGCGGATAGCCAAATGCTGTTCCATGCCCCCCCCGTTCCCCAGCTCCTGGGGCGAGGCTGGAAACACCCCCACCGGCTGCCGCTGCATCCGGGGGGTTCCAGCAAGCCGCACTGCGGCAGGTGGCCTCTCCGAGACCCCCTGTGCTCCTGAAAGGAGCCCACCAGAGAGACGAACAGCGGACAACAACGTCCGTCGCCTTCAGTGACCGGAAGTGATCTCACCATCTTACATTCTTAATATCCAAGATGGATACTTTTACTTTTATTGATTTTGCCTTCCATGTAACTCCCATAGTTGGCATTTCTATTCAAAGCAATTTATTTTTTTCTGGGTTTCATAAAATATCTATATGAGGTTAGCGACGATTTCCCCACCCCTACGTCTGCTTCATTTTGAGATAATAGAACTCCTTCTTCCTCCAATTCTTCAACATGCATCTGGAAAAAGGCATCGTTTTCCATGTGACAGGTCATCCCACAATAACATTTCTGGAGCACCACAACATTCTTTGTCTTCAGAAAGTGACTGTGATAAATAGTAGCTTCTATTGGACCACAGCTTGGCAAACTCAGCTTCCACCACCTGTCACAAAAGGAAACACCTTATTGAAGTCCTAAGCAGTCAAGATAGATTCTTTTCTTTCTTTTCAAAATAACCCATGCACACATGCATACATACATATATACAGTACTTAATGGTCATCACTTTTGAACAATCAAGGGAGCCAATGAAATGTCTATCTTCTGTAAAACTAGCACTGAAAACAATTAGTTAATTGTTTAAGGTGTGGTGGTGTAGAAACCAGGAGACTGGGAGTTCTAGTCTCACAAATGAAAAACTGGCTGGATGACTTTGGGCTAGTCACTCTCTTGCAGCCCAACTCATTTCATTGCTGTGAGGAAAATAGGAGGAAGGAGTTTTGGTATGTTTGCAACCTTGAGTTGTGTACGAAGAAAAAAGATTGGATGAAAATCTTATTTTTGCCAAGAAGAGTTATAAGACTGAAACCTGCAGGAGGAAGTTGAACAGGAAAATGACGACTTTTAAGATGTTTTTGGGAACAGACTGAAGATTTATCCCTATTCTCATTCAGTTATCTACAGTTCTGGTTCAGTCACCAAACTTTATTCCCAGTTCCACCTCTACGGTATCCAATGTGTTTCACATGGCAAATAAATATAAAAACTCTAATTAAAAGAGAAAAATGTTTTTTAAAGTAACAGATGAAAGAATAATTACTGATAGCAGAAGAGTGTGAAGGTTAAAAACATCTTCTAAAGAAGTACAAACATTTTTTTCAAAATGTTAACAGGACTTTTACTTTCAACTTTCTCAGACTTAAGTAAACCAATTCCTTATTTTAGTTTTTGTACTGGATATTAATCTAATTTTCTCTGCCCCAAGCCTTATTCTCCCACATAGTTCAGGCTTCCTCTTTCCACTGTTCCTTTTTTTAAAAAATCTTAAAGAACCTTTAAAAGGAAATGCTAAGGAGATGATCTATTGCATCAGTGTGAGAAATCTATGGCCTGTACCTACTTATTTACCCTCTGAGACTGCCTTGAATCAGCTATACAGTTTTGGTAATACGGCTGCCAAAACTGATGGTTGCCTATAATTTTGAAATGGAAACATGAAATTGCAGTGCAAAACGGGCTTAATAAAATTAATTAAACTCCTGCAAAAATTAAAACAAAATTTCATAAAGTCTTGCATGTGCCTCAGCCTCATCACTTTTCTAGAACTGTATCATTTCATCCCTAGTTTACTGTAATGTTGAATGTAGGCTCTGATTATCAAAACATTGTTTACTCTTATACTAGACTGGAGTCTACAGGGAGTCCTTGACTTATGACCATTTATTTAGTAATCATTTGAAGTTACAATGGTTATAAAAAAAGCAACTTACAACTAGGTCTTGCACTTACAACTGTCACATCATCCTCATGATCACATGATCAAAATTCATCTGCTTGGCAACTAGCATGTATTTATGACAATTGCAGCATACTGGGTTATGTGATTGCCATTTGCTATTTTCCCAGATGATTTTCAACAAAGTTAAACATTTGTTTAACAACTGGGTGATTCACTTAATGACTGCAGCAAAAAAAGAAAGATAATAAATTGGGCATAATTCATTTAACAATTGCCCCACTTAGTAATGGAAATTCAGATCGCAATTTGGCCATAAGTCAAATAGAGCATTGGGAAATGTTCTTAAAACTGTTAAACATAAAATCCTATGGCAGAAAATCACTATTAACAGTTTCAGGAGTTTTACTCTTGCCTCTGAGACCCAGTTTTGTCCTTTTCACAGCTGTGTTCAACTGACAAAAGCTCAGCCCAAATTTTTACAAATGCTTTTCTCAGAGGCAACTTGAATCCCTAATGCAACTTGGTGATTAGAAACCAGTCTGATTAAAGTAGAGATTAGGGCTTGGATTTCCAAAATCAAGTTATGTCTGCAAAAATGTATTTCCTTCTTAAAGACTTGACCTCTTTAATATTACATGACATCTTCTGCAGTAAATCTTGAGCAAGCTGAAGATATTTTTTTTTTTCATCTCGTGATCTGGCCATCATTTTTCTTTTTTGGGGCACAATGAAGGCTTTTCTATTGTCAGAACAAGAAACCCCTATAGAAAAGTGTGTAAAATCTATTCTAAAGTGGAAATATAAACTTTGGTCTCTATTTTCTTTATAGCAATTGACCTATAATTGTGCCTTGGTTACAGACGAACTGCTAAGTTGTTAGAAAGAGACACATGAAAATGCTGCAGCCCTCCTCCATCCAGCCTTATGGGAATGGTTATAGATGGAGAAGTTATGTGGTAACTTTGTCCAGACATGGTTAAAACAATTTAGTGAGCAATGCCCTTTCATCAAAACAGCCACCCGAGTAGAATGTTCTTTCATGAGGAAAGAATTATTTTTTCTATCAGATGTGCTGGGAACATGGTCTTGCACTTAAGTTTAAGCAGTAATTCTTGTGTTGGCTAAATTTATTTCTAATAATTCTGTTCAGGTGTTAATCGAGCAACTTCCTATTCTTTCTTAACTAACTGTGGTTTTCATCCTTGAGAGTTCCCTGCAGTGGCATCTCCTTTGTCTTTTTCTGGCTGAGAAGCAGATAAGGCAGGAATTAAAAGTGGTATCAGAAGTGTTATCCAGGTAACCTTAGATTTTTGGCTGTTCCGCTTAATGATGGTTCAAAGTTACCACAGTCTCAGAAAAAGTGATTTATAATCTGTCCTCGTAATTTATGATGGTTGCACCACTCCCACAGTCATATGATTGCAATTTGGACAACGGGCTTGCATTTATGACAGGTTGCAGCATCCTATGGTTATGTGATTGCAATTTATGATCTTCCCAGCTGATAAGCAATGTCAATTGGGGAAGTGAGTTTCCCTTAATGACTGTGTGATGCATTTAATGATCATGGTAAAATTGGAGTCTGGTCATCTGATAAAACTGGTTTTATGACCATACTGACATGATGGAAATTCTAGTCCCAACTGTGATAATCAATCGAGGACTAGAAGTAGATGAGTCCAAACATGCACACACAAAAAGCAGCATATATTAAATAATAATCTTAACTCTTATTACTTGAGGAGATGAAATCTGATAAGCAACTCTCACTACACGAATAAAGATCATGATAGCATCACTGTCCAGATCAGTGGCTTTCATATCTCTTCTATTATTGTTGCCCTGGAGCTACAGTATCTGTTTTGCAAAGTTCTTTGCTGTTTGCTGAAGTACCTTTATAACAAGATGATTAATAACCAGTGTTTTTTTCTGCCAGAAAGAGTAAGTGTACAAAAAATAATAATAATGCAGGTAATCCCCGGGTTACAAGTGTTCCCTTAGCGAACGTTTGAACTTATGCGATAAGAGCCCCCTAGCGTTTGTGAATAAGGCCCGAACTACGAATCTTGCAGCACCACATCAGTCGATCGCTCTTATGAATAATTACATAGGCTCTGTAACATTTGTCCTGCATGTTGCAGGCCAAAATGGAGCTTCGGGAAAGACACATATGCTACTGGGTTAAATGAGGTGGTGCTACAGACAATCAGAATAAATGCTGAGAAAATGAAAGGAAGTTTTTAGCAAGAACAAATGCAAGTGCTACCAAATATATCGGAAAAATAAGTAAAGAACTGGAAGAGTTGGAACATCTATTATGTATTTGGACAGAAGAGCAAATGAAGAAGAGATCAATGTCAAGTTTTATCATAATAAAAGAGGAAATGTTAGCAGTATCTGCAGAACTCTC